>NC_041395.2:280212521-280512521 GCF_900747795.2 Erpetoichthys calabaricus
AGGCTTCACTCCATCGCGGATTTTATATGTAAGCATATTTAATCGCGGATTTTTTGCTGGTTCGCGGATTTCTGCGGACAATGGGTCTTTTAATTTCTGGTACAGGAAGAGGAAGATATGTTTGCATTCTTTTAATTGTGAGACAGAACTGTCATCTCTGTCTTGTCATGGAGCACAGTTTAAACTTTTGAAAAAGAGACAAATGTTTGTTTGCAGTGTTTGAATAACGTTCCTGTCTCTCTACAACCTCCTGTGTTTCTGCGCAAATCTGTGACCCAAGCATGACAATATAAAAATAACCATATAAACATATGGTTTCTACTTCGCGGATTTTCTTATTTCGCGGGTGGCTCTGGAACGCAACCCCCGCGATGGAGGAGGGATTACTGTACTCCAATATGGGGATGGATATTTAAGAAGTAAACCGCAAGACAATGATTACTGTATATCTTTATATTATGTACATTAAAGAACCATCAACAACAAATCAAATCAAATTAATAATATATTGAATAATTATTATAAAAGTAAATAAATCGGACTCTGCAGCTGCATGAATAAAAGGTAAAGTACCACTTCCGGTTAACGGAAATAGCCCAAACATTGACAGAAATCTACGTATTGTACCAGATATTTGTATGCAAAATTTGGTTGACATAAGTGAAAGCGTATTCAAGTTATCATGTTCAAATACACACACACTCACAGACAGACACACAGACATAATTCCAAAAATGGATTTTAAAAATAAAAAATCTCAAAATGGAACTTTTGGAGGATTCCGATATTTACCCTATACTTCATATACGAGAAAGTCGGGGAGGTCTAAAATGCAGAGATTCAACAAAATCTTGACATCGAATCTTTGGACGATTACAATACTTTCCCTATACTTCATAAACGAGAATGTAAAAACGCTCAGCTCCTTCCCTCTTTTCTCATAGCTCATGCCTCTTACTCTCAGAATCAGCCTAGTCGCTCTTCTCAGGACTTTATCTAGTGCTGCTATGTCTCTTTTAATAGCCAAGAGTATGGTTGCACAGCATAGTGTTGCTGGAAAAGTACCAAAAAACAATGCTATTGTAGTTGTTGAAAACAAGCATTTCATATTCTTCACAAAACAAAACTACACATGTCAATGCAATGAGACTTTACAGGGGTCTTCGATACCCATTGATTTTTGCTTCTATACAATCAAGCTTCACAGGGTTCTAACACTCCCCCCTTACTGCTTCAATGTGATCAGGATTTCATGGGAACCCTTCCCACCTTACTGCCTCTGTGTGAACAGGAAGCTGTGGGTAGTGCACCGCACACCAGAGAGGCAAGCAATTGGTTTTTGCAGTTATCTGTTATTTGCCTTATAAGAATATAGAACTGTATAGAACTATAGAACTGTTTGGGTACTGGTACTGAGGTGCAAAAGCTGGCATCGATACTAAAGTCAAAATTTTAGTGCTGATCCAACACTAGCTCAGAGACTAAAACTGCACACAGTACTCACCAGAATGTTATATAACTTGAGCTTAACCTCTTTTGACTTGTACTCTACACCTCATGATATATAACCTAACACACTGTTAGCTTTCTTGATCACTTCTGTAGGCTATCTTGACATAGATAGTGATGAGTCCACTATGACTCCCAGGTCCTTCTCCTAAACAGTACTTTGAATTTTCAGTCCTCCCAATGTGTATTCAGATTTAACATGTTTACTTCCTACATATAATACTTTACATTTACTTAAAGTTAAATTTCATCTCCCATAAATCTACCCAAGATGGTATGCTGTCCAAGTCCCTCTGTAACACTTTAGCTGATTCTACATGCTCTGTCCTTCCAGCTAATTTGGTATCTTGTGCAAACGTAACCGGCTTGTTATTTATATTCTTATCCAGATCATTTGTTTTTAAAAAGAGCAGCGGCCCCAGTGCTGATCGTTGAGGGACACCACTTTTATCATCGCATAATTCTGAAAAAAAAATCACCTAATTCCCTTCATAATTTAAAACTTTACTTTATGTCGTCTCTTTATCTATAATCACTTAAAATAAAAAATGTAACTCTTTCAATCCTTCCTAGTAGCGTATATCATGTGGCTCTGGAATTGTTCTCATTTGGCTCAGGAACTTCACTTGTTACTTTCCTGTTCATTTTATAACACAAGCGTATGGTATCACTCCCTTAACGGGGTTAGAGTTAAGCATTTTGTAGTCTGTGCATGTCTGTTGCACTCTGTTAGACTGCGCATGACTTTTGCTTCACACACATATCCAGCAGCCATGGGTAAAAAATGGTGGATGTGTCCACAAAATATATTTCCTGAGGCAAATGCTTAGGACTTATCCCTTCTCCTCGATGAAGTAATCCATCTCAATATTTCCGAAACTGCTACATTTATATTGATGAGCTGAATGTACAGCACTAAGCTTAGCAGCATAAAGTCAGCAGACACAGACTCCATGCTTGTTTTCAGATTTACGGCAACCATTACTGAAGTTTAATCTTGTTTTAGTGTATTTTTTCAACACTGGAGTGTTTTGCCAAAGGAGAACTCCATAAGTGGACTCTCACATGCAATGGTGGCACCACCAATAAAACTAATTAGGTATTTACCTAGGGAGCAGACCATACATGGGGGGACCAGCCAAACAGTTGGTTGGCTCACTAATAAGCTTGGCCTAGGATGCAAAATAACCTAACACCGGCACTGCTCGCATGTAAGAGGTTTTAAGAAACCCTTAACTGGGTCACTTACCCTATCTCAGTTTTGTGTGCACATGTGAACGCCCTTAGTGACTCATATACAATACAATACAATTATTTTTGTATAGCCCAAAATCACACAAGAATTGCTGCAATGGGCTTTAACAGACCCTGCCTCTTGACAGACCCCCAGCCTTGACTCTCTAAGGGGACAAGAAAAAACTCTCAAAAAAAAACTCTTGTACGTAAAATAAAAATGGAAGAAACCTTAGGAAAGGCAGTTCAAAGAGAGACCCCTTTCCTGGTAGGTTGGGAGTGCAGTGGGTGTCAAAATGAAGGGGGTCAATACAATACAATACACAGAACAGAACACAAGTAATCCTCAATACAATATAATAGTGCAGTAGAAATATTACACGTACAAAGCAGATTCAACAGTAGATGATATCACATATTATGATTTGGATTCGTTTAGAGTCCTGGAGACCTCGGCCATCAAGCTGCCTCCCCCAGTTGGCCATTCCACAGCTGGGCCAGCCAATCCAATAAAAGGACCTCTCTACCCGATGATTCCTGCAATCCTCCATCAGAGATGACTTTGCTTTAGGCTGGCAAAACAACTTGGCAGGTGGGCCATGGCACCAAGTGGTACATTTGAGTACCGAGAAGAGAAACAGAATAGGTGAGGGTTAGTAACAAATGTGCCATATGGGATGGAAGATTTAGTTTCATATGTTCAGCTGGATGCCAAGGACACAAAAAGATTATGCTTTAATTTTAATCGTATAATTTTTCATTTAACCCTGATTGAAGTAAAGCTCTGGACTTTGCGTCTCATGAGGGGAGTCCATTTATTTACTTTTAAACATTTTTCTTAAAGTAGGTTATGGGGGTTTTGTTAATTTAAATGATAGTTATAACTCTGTTGCAAGGTGGGGAAGGCGCTTTACAAGAGAAGCTTACAGAATGCATTTCACCATATGGGAACCAGCGTCATTTTATAAAGAAACTCACTTAACCACATTTCCCTTCCTCTAATTGTCTGCCATGGCTATCATGTAAAAAATAGTGCAGTTACAGTGGAAAACTGCCAACTTGCCAGCAATTATGTAAACTACAGTACATTTTTTTATGCTATACATCATATTAACATCAGGGGTTCTGTAAAAATGAAATGAAGAACAATTAAATGTACTTAAATATGAAAACTCCAGCTTTTAACTTTTTTAAACCCTCATAACTTAACCAACAGCCTGTACCTGACATACCTGAGCCAGCCAATCAACAGCCTGCCTTGGGTTTACAGGCCAGCCCCCACCCTAGGCCACACCCACTCACCTCATCATAATGGTGTCTTTATTTATTGGGCTCTATGTGCGGTTAAGGCATCAATGACCCACATTTTAGTTACATGTTGTAGACAAAGCCAAACAATTCACTGTACGTTATTTTTATAATATGAGAAAATGTTTCCATTGACATTGACTTTGTTAATACAAGAAAATACAGTTTTAAACTATTCAGCATGATAAAGTGTAGCTGCCTCTTTTAGATTTGTTAAGGCAAATAATGCTATGATGAACTTATGTGCTTTGCGCAAAAACATATTCACTATGCAAAACAATTGAGAACTAATTAAAAATAAATGTAATTATTACATTAAAGAAATTAAAGATATTCAGTTTATTAATCATGCTGCTATATTTAATCATTGCATAATACTTGGTAAAGTCTTTACATTTGAAAATCTCCAGTGTTTTTCTTCATATTTTCAATTGAATTATTTCAAGGAAGAAATATGCATGGGGGAAATTATGCTGAACGTTTTATAGTGCCCTATTGCTTGGAGAAGTTATTGCAGCACCTTTTCCATTTATGAAAGTACTAATTTTATTTTGTTTTATTGCTTTCTGAAACACAATTATTTATTTAGCGTGTTTTGTCTTTATTAAATTATGTTTACTATAGGGGTATCATAAAAATGTATAAAAACAAAACATCTCCCTAGCCTGCTCCATGACCCATCCTGAAAAACACAGAGTTATTTTTCAAATCTAGGCATAATACAATAACCTAAAAAATACCATAAGTAGATAATGCACCCTAGAAACATTGTAATATTGAACTAATAAAATCAAAAATCGGGCCGGTAATATTTTCTGAGCACAAGTTCTTAAATTTGCATGAGGTGGGGGCTTTGAGATTAGTCAGGGATAAGCAATATGTTTATTTCTAAGTGGAGGCATCGTCGGGGCACAAACATATAAAAATATGAAATCAAGGCAAAGTAAGAAGTGGCAGAAAGCTTTCCACTCGGACTCAGCAATGTACAGTATTTTTTTTAAATAATAAGTAGCCACTGCATGCCAGAAAAGCAGTTAACTAAACATCAAATAAGGCAGAATGGTGGCACAGTGGTTAGTACTTCAGCCCTCGACTTGCTGCATTGAAAGCTTAGTTTGAACATTTCCAAAGTCCATGTATCTTTTCTCCAGTTCCGTCTCCGATCCCAATGACATTCATTATTTTCACTTGAAAGGTCCAGCATGATTATGTAAGCCCACAGTGTCACTTGCCAGTAGTTAAATGGACACCTCCACAATGTGATCTCTCTATTGACATGAACATGACTGGAAAAGCCCTGCGGTTTGCTGGCGCCCTGCCCGGGGTTTGTTTCTTGCCTTGCGCCTTGTGTTGGCTGGGATTGGCTCCAGCAGACCCCCGTGACCCTGTAGTTAGGATGTAGCAGGTTGGATAGTGGATGGATGACTGGAAAATGTATAAGTGACTAAAACACTCACCGTGTTCCTAAGTAGCCCCTTTGACATCTGCTGCTCCAGTTCTTTAGGTAGATAAAAGGTTGTCATCTCAGTCTCTGTTATTTTCTTTTGTGTTGAAAGGTCCATCTACTATATCTATACATCAGCTATTAAATCTGCTTAACCCATCTTCGCAGCATCATTTGCAAGGCAGGGATCAGCACTGGATGGGCTGCCAGACCACTGCAGGATTCATTCACATCTATAGGATCAAATTTACAAAAACACAGACATCTTTGAAACAAATCCACACTGATACAATGTCATTGGCAAGAATACACAGAGGACCCCATGCTGCTGCTTGTTGATTCGAAGGCCCTAGGATCCAAGCCAGCTTCTCTGTGTGATGACTAGAAAAGAGTCGAGGCTCCGAGTGATTTTTTTGCTGGTGATACACGGATATTGTGCAAACTCCACATAACTAGTAACTTGAACCCAGGATTAGAGAGGGGTGAGGCAGCAGCAGCAGCCATCACTGCACTACCCACTAGAAAGTTTTGTCTTCTCTGTTCTCTTTATTTGGGAAGGGCAGAATTACATAACAGAAAGTCAATCCAGTATACAAAAAATGTGGGATCTTTAATGAATAATAGTGTAAAATGTATATTGAAACAATTGTACAGTATTGCTGTAGTTGTAAATCCCCTTTGTTTCCTTATTAACAGGGACTGTGTCAGACTACTGGCATAAACATGCTGTAGCAAGCCAGTAGTATTCCTTTTATTGGGTATTTTCATTTAGAAAAAGTCCAAAAAACCCATAAATTGGCTTGTGCTGAGAGCTAGTCGGGCGGCACGGTGGCGCAGTGGGTAGTGCTGCTGCCTCGCAGTTGGGAGATCTGGGGACCCGGGTTCACTTCCCGGGTCCTCCCTGCGTGGAGTTTGCATGTTCTCCCCGTGTCTGCGTGGGTTTCCTCCGGGCGCTCCGGTTTCCTCCCACAGTCCAAAGACATGCAGGTTAGGTGGATTGGTGATTCTAAATTGGCCCTAGTGTGTGCTTGGTGTGTGGGTGTGTTTGTGTGTGTCCTGCGGTGGGTTGGCACCCTGCCTGGGATTGGTTCCCTGCCTTGTGCCCTGTGTTGGCTGGGATTGGCTCCAGCAGACCCCCGTGACCCTGTGTTCGGATTCAGCGGGTTGGAAAATGGATGGATGGATGGATGAGAGCTAGTCTCTCTGCCTTCTCTGGGGTGAAAACATGGCCCCCTGGTCTCATTCTGCCATCTTTATGGGCTCTGGGCCTGGGAGGGCGGGACTGACACAGCCCTTTGGGGGGGCGGGGCTATGCCTCCTCTCCTGGCGACTGTTCTGAGCTGTGGAGAAAGCTGGAGATAGTGTTAGCAACAGCGCCCCCTCTCGTCCTGAGGTGGTATTTGTTGACTTACCAGAGCCGTCCAGCCAATCCTGATGCATATGTGCGTGACAGTACAAAAAAAAAAAAGGGAGGTAACTCCATATGCGACGTTCACATATAAAGGTTTGGTTGAATAAAGCTCTTTCTTTACATAAAGCCCTTCCTACCTCTTTTACACCACAACAGTTTAAAGTTCTGGTAATACCCACCAAAATTAAAATAATGTCTTGATGGGACGTAGCAGACTGTTTCAAGTCTCCATGTCTTTCAATCAGATTACATGCTTGATGGCCCAAATGTACATGATGGCTTAGATGGCATCTTCTTTCAGTGCCTGCCCAGCTCTGACGCTTTTCTAACGGTTCATTTACCTGACACTTGTGTGCAAGGCATAAAAGAAGCTGCGTGACTGGCACTATACTTAAAAAAAAAAGATGGTTCAAAATACAATTCCCTCCAATTCATACTCTACAAAGAGACACAGGACAGACATTAAAGTGTAAGTAATTGCAGAAATTGTTTTAATGAAACAAAAATATTCAGACAGAAAGACGTCATGTTTTCTTTCCAATGTGCTTTGTCGACAACAAGAAACTGATATTCACTGGCATGCCATTTAATTCTTTGGAAAGTGGTTAAGCCGACAAGCAGGAAACATATGTGGATTTCCAAACACTTAGACCACATCACAAGCTGGGATCTCTGCTTCCCATTTGCATTTGTCTTCTCTTAATTCTTCAGTCTGCAGGATTTGTCTCAGTCACGCTTCTGGACAGGTGTTCGGCTCAGCACGGGTCGCACATTGAATTTTAAAGGGGCTCTTAAGAAGTTTAAGAGTAACACTTGGCCTCTTTAAATTTTGTGCAAAAATAAATATTTATTGAAGATGGACAAAAAGGAGGAACAGAGAGCAGTGATTGCACTGAATAAATTGCAAATTTGGAAGATAATTGTCTGAAGCAAACCATGAACACATATGTCAGTTAGTTAAGAATTTTTATTTCGCATTATGAAGTTGTTGACTTTGTGTAGACTGATTTTAAAAAATCACAGTTAAGCATATTAGACACCCAGAATTGGTGGCATGAATGTTTAGTTGCCTCATAACTCCAGAGTCAGGGTTTGGCTCCTCATCAGTGCTGAGTTCTCCTCATTTTATGTAGACTTTCCTCAAACACTCCAGTTGCCCAAGACAACCCCCCCACAACCACCCATAGACATGTATGGTTAAATCTATCTAGGTACATACACTCATACACTTGGATTTATGGCCAAAAGTATGTGGACACCCCTCCAAATTATTGAGTTCCAGCATTTTAGTCTCCTCCATTATTAACAAGTGGATATAATCAGGAACAAACATGCAATCTCCATTGACAAGCATTGGCAAGAGAATGTCATACTGAAGAGCTCAGTGACTTTAATCATGGCATTGACATAGCATGCCACCTTGGCTACAAGTCAGTATGTGAAATTTCTCTTCTTCTAGATCTGCTCTGGTCAGCTGTAAGTGCTATCATTGTGACATGGAAACATGTTGGAGCATCAACATCTCATCCATTGAACCTAACTCCTTTTTACACACTACTGTTTGAACACTATGAAAGTCTCATCTCATGATCATCACATAGCAACACATGCAGAGTGTGAAATGAGAAAGCACGACAGTTTATTGTGTCTGATGAAGTAGAAGCAGCACCAGAGCAGCTCTCCCAAAGTAGTGACCCATGACCTCAAGTGTGACCACTCCAGCAGATCTTCTCTGTATTCAACCTCTCAATCCATTTCCTGAACTCCCATATTTCAATGTTAGGGTCAACGGGAGCTGCAGACCATCATGTTTGCACTAGGCACAAGTTAAGAAACAAACTAGAAGGGACCATCAGTCCATCACAGGGTCCAATCACTGGCCTCCTCTACTAACTGAGTTCAATTACATATACAATACAATACAGTTTATTATTGTATAGCCCAAAAATTACACAATGAGTGCTGCAATGGGCTTTAACAGGCCCTGCCACTTGACAGGCCCCCAGCCTTGACTCTCTAAGAAGACAAGGACAAACTCCCAAAAAACCTTAGTAGGGAAAAAATGGAAGAAACCTTGGAAAAGGCAGTTCAAAGAGAGACCCCTTTCCAGGTAGGTTTGGCGTGCAGTGGGTGTCAAAAAGAAGGGGGTCAATACAATACACAGAACAAAGCACAAGTAATCCTCAATACAATACAATAATGCAATAGAAATATTACAAGTACAGAGCAGAATTCAACAGAAGATAATATCACATAATAAGGTTTCATCAAATACCAAACTCTACTAATCAATGATGGCTTCAACCTCACAATGCATTTCATGGAGCAAACACAATTATAATGTAGCATCATCATCATCATTACAACAAAAAGTGAAACAGCAGTACCTGAAGATACAAGAATGAAGTAATGGAAAAAACAAGGAGGTGCATGGGAAATGAGAACAAAAACGAGCAGGGCTTACTCACACGCCAAGCGAATTAAGACACAGTGACTAATCTAAGCTTTAGTGTATGAGTGGAGAACGGGAGTCCCACAGAGACATGGAGGGAATGTGCAAACATCTAATTATTGTGGCACGTATCTGTAGCCCCCGCCAAATATTTCATCATCTAAATGAACTTTGTGTAATCTGTAATTTGACCAAAAACACACATACATACATGTTTCCCTGTATCCTTAGAGCTGGTTTCTTGGTTTTATGGTCGCCAGGGTCTTGCTTTTCTAGATCACCTTCCCCACCGGTTCATAATTATGGGATGTATTTTAATTTCATTGGTTTGAAATGAACTTTGATTAAAGTCTGGGGCACTCTTGTCAAAGAAATGCATCACGAAAACCACATGCATGTCCCGTGACACAAAATGTTCGGCATTATTGTTCTGCCCAAAATGGAGACCCATATTAGGAGGCCACATGCTGCACTGTACTGTGATCACCTTCACCATGAGCTGTCTTGCTGTCACGCTCTGTGAGGCACTGTAAATATCTGGATTGGCTTACACAAGTGCACACCATTGAAGGATGTGTCCAGAGTTCATCCATTTAGATCTCATGATCATTGACCAGTGTCTGGCACATGAGGTCATGCTGAATTATGGAGCATGAAGACTGTAGAAGAGATGAGGATATGCATCCTGTAAGAAACAAAGCCTGGTGACAGCAGTTAATACACCTTATATCCTCCATAATGCCAAAGTAGCAGCTCCATCCTAGTCCACGTCAGGAGGATCTACAGTAGTGGTCAAACAAGCATCAAGAGGATGTGAAAATGGCCACAGAATATTACAGGAGGCCCTTCACCATGTGCTTCTTGGCAGTAAGAATACTTCAGTGCTATGTGGAGGTCGGCGGAAAGAATGGAAAGACTAACAGATGGTTATCATTTAGACATTGCATGAGCTGTCTGGAAACAATTTGCTCAAGAATTTAGACATTAATGGTAAATTTGAGGTAGGATAAAACTTGAACAAAGCCTGATGTTAAGAACATTTTTCTTTTATGGAAGAGGGTAGCAGTGACTCGGGCAGTGGGCCATACGATCTGTAAAACTGATGGTGCTTTTCTCATTGTATTCAACTGCTAGCTGTGCTACCTGCCTAAGTTGGGTTGAAATTTAAGAACTTGTAGACCTCACTGTTAATGCTTGCAGTGCACCATACAGTGTTTACGTCTCTGTTATATGCCATTTGGTATGGGATTTCTTAAAAGCAGTGTTAATGTCTGGGATGTGGCATCTGTTAGAATGACAAATGTAATGTATTTTATTACTAAAAATGTGCCATTTTTGGAATAACAGAGATATTCAGACACTTTTCCATGTATTAAGATGGTCTGTACGGATGTATTTACATCAGCCAAAAAAGACAAATCCACCAAGCATTTCACAGTACATTCATGACCTCTGTGATATGACAGCAAAGCCCCTGCTATATAAGCCTCCACTCATGGGATCTGAGTGTGCTAATTGCAGGACCAGTTCATACATAAGGGTCCAGTTTAGAGTCATAAGTTAACTTACCATACGTGTTTTAGGTGTGGGGGTGGAAAATGGGATATTCAAAGAAGGAGGTGTGTGGTGATATGACTCAGAAAAACATGTCTTATGATGTTGAAAGCAACTAGAGCATCAGCTGGGGAGAAAAGAAAACATGCAAACATGGGTTTAACTAACTAATTTAAAATACATTTTTGATTATTTCAGTAAACTATTTTAGATAGGCGTTAATGAAGGAATACCACTATAGGCTGACACTGCGTACCAATACGAGTGCTTTTATTAGAAAGAAAAGAGTGATGGCATGTTTGCAACATCAAATAAAAACATGCAGTACACTTTTATTTTATAAGTTATAGTGAAGGAAATGTATGTTTTTTGTTTAAGGAATAATACATATTTATTATTCTGATAAATGGATTGAAGTTAACCCATAACTCTTGTAAATGATTTTAAGGCTTAGTCAACTCTAGAAACACCCTCTTTTAAAAAATTGTAATTTAAATAAAATTTACACTCTAGTTTAAAAAATTCCCAACAGAAATTTATATCTAGCCAACCTAATCTTTATGGCGGAGTGGTGGCTCTGAGGCTAGGGATCTGCGCCGGAAATCAGAAGATTGCAAGTTTGAATTCCCTAAGTACCAGAAGCAATTCCACTTCATTGGGCCCTTGAGCAAGGCCTTTAATCTTAAATATTCTGTCCTGGGTACGACATTATCCTGCATCCACTCCTGCAAGAAGGTCCTCCAACTTACAGGGAAAACTCAGGGGTTGGTGGCAGGATTGGCACTCCGGCCATTGTAAAAAACCTCACACTGTTCCACTCCATTTGAACAAGTGTGGTTCTGAGGTGTCACCCATTGTACTGCTGCACTAAGGTCCTAATATGGGATCCTGAGGTGGCTTGTAGTGTGGTGGGTGCGGCAACATGCTGTAACAGTGCATACTGCCGACGTCTGTTTAACCTTTCAAATATAAAAGCAGGCTTGTTAAATCCTTTCAGGTCTGTCCCAGCTCAGGCATCTGTAACTCTTGAAGCTGCACTAAGATGACGCTCTTGGTCCACGTGGTTATGTGGTGCCAGCAGAAGCTTTAGAGTACAATACAATACAATTTAATACGATTTGGATTTGTTTAGAGTCCTGGAGACCTCAGCCATCAAGCTGCCTCTCCCATTTGGCCATTCCACAGTTGAAATAACGCTGTGCCAGCCAATCCGATGAATGGACCCCTCTACCCCACGATTCTTGTGATCCTCCATCAGAGATGACTTTACCTTAGGCAAGCAAAACAACTTGGCAGGTGGGACGTGGCACCAAGTGCCACATTTGAGTACCAAGAAGAGAAACAGAATAGGTGAGAGTTAGTAACAAATTATAACTATCATGTTACTTATGTTTTAGTGCTAATGACTAACAACAGAGATGCAGTCTGTACAGTTAATCAGCAGCTCTAGTCAGGGTGTGCTAAACTGAAGTAGTGAGTCTTAAGCCAGCAGAGTGGTGGCTCTGAGGCTAGGGATTTGCACTGGCAATCGGAAGGTTGCCGGTTCGAATCCCGTAAATGTCAAAAGGGACTCTGCTCTGCTAGGCCCTTAACCTGCAATTGCTGAGCGTTTTGAGTAGTGAGAAAAGCGCTATATAAATGCAAAGAATTATTATTATTATTCAGCCAGGATTTAAAAGCTGAGACCGAAGGGGCATCTCTTATAGAGGTCTACATTCCCTGGGACATGGACATGGGCAATTAGACTTTATATCTGTGGTTTGGAGGGTAGATGAGGCTCTGAGAAAATTGCTCAAATATAACAAAACATAAAAAATATAAATTTTTTAGAGTCATAACCATACTGCTAAATATGTACATCATAATACCAATTTAAATATCCTAAGATAAAGTTACAATATAACTAAACTTTGAAATTATGACAAAGTGTAGAAGGACCGTTAGCACTTTTTTATTTTTAAGCAAGTTAGGAAATGTAAACATGGCATAACATTTGGGGTGTTCTGGGATTGGGGTATCTGTTTTAGAAGACTTGCAATTCAGGTGGATTGACGATGCTAAATTGGCCCATGTGTGTGCTCGTGTGTGCGTGCGTGTGAGTTCACTCTTTGATGGGCTAACATCCGGTCCGGGGATTGTTCCTGCCTTGAGCCTATTTCTTGCTGGGATAGGCGCCATCTCCATCTAGGTGTTTTAGGAAGTAGCCCTGAGGGTGTAGCCTTTGCAGTGCAGGATATGACACTTTTTAACAGGTTGCTGTCCCCAGACGTTTATTCTCATTTGAGAATCGGTCTGGCCCCACGAGACTACTCTATAACTGCCTCTATTTGTGTGTTTATTTTACAGCCGAGAATTGCTGAAGAAAGCCTGACATATGCGGAACTGGAGCTCGTGAAGCCACAACCAGAGACCAAAGCAGCTTGTACAGGCACAGTGTACGCACAGATCCTGTTTGAGGAGAAGCAGCTTTGAACAATGATATACGGATTTTCTATTTAAACTATGTTTTCTTTATTTATAAAATATACTTTAGTATTTTTTTACATTGATTATAGATTTGACAGCTTTTTCTTTAAATTTTTTTTCTCCAGTTGGAAAGCAAATTTCCAAAGTTCGCTCACTCCATTGTTTTTGATTATTAGTACGTTATTTTATAATATAAACAGGACCAGAGACACCAACTCTGTCTGCTAAAACATTATTCATTTTTGAGGATTTTCAAATCATCGTTCATTCATTATTGAACCCTGCTCATGGATAGTGGGACCAGGACACTCTCCAGACAGATCAGACACAGGACATGGAGTAGTCATGAACAAAGTGCCAATTCAGCGCAGGATCCACTCACGCCACATGGACATCTTTGAGTCACAAATTGATCTGCATGTCTTTGGAACATTGGAGGACAAAAAGTGCATGGAGAAAAAGCCATGGAATGAACAGAGCAAATCCACAAAGGATTTCAAAACTGCAGATTTTTATTCCAAATTGAACTGCATGGACTGAGTGAAGTTTGGGAATTTGCTCTTCAATGAGGCAGATAACCAGTCGAAGACTCGTAAATGAAGTTCATCAGTTTAAAAACTTTGTGTAGTGCTTCGGTTTTGTTTGAGGTTCTGACCGATGACACTAACACAATTCAGGGCCGCCGTAATTTCATTGGTGTGTTTTGCTTTGTGACAACAAACCATTTTTATGTTATTAAAACAAAGTTTAATGGTTTAACAAACACTACACATACATTAGGTATGTCTATAATGAATGACAAACACTTTGGTGTACAGCTTTTTGCCGGGCAAAGGAAATTTAATAGATTTCTAAGTATTATGACAAGATGAAGATGTAAATAAAAGAGCAAACTTTTAGGCATGAACCATTAGGATGTGTAGATAGCTTAATGAACTAAGCCGAACTTTCAGTTAAACCTCATAATGTTAATTGCATGCTTTAGTAATATCAGTGTAAAATACTCATTGTACTTCACTGAGGTCTCAGATAACAAGGTATTCTTGATTGGAAAGACAATCATATTAAGAGGGAAGTTAAAATGAAATTTTAAATAAAGAAAAGCTGCATAACAAGATCAGACTCTCTTCTTGTGAACCTTTACTTTGATGAAACAAAAAGCTCCGTACTTTGTTACAATTTTAAATATCCTCATGAAATATAAGCCTTTAAGAGAACATGAGTGACTTCCGAGTTGATAGCACTGAGCTGATAAGTATGGACTTACTGTTGTGGGCGATAAAACGGAATTTGTTGAGTTAACCTGAGAATCAGCTAGTCGAAGATGCAAGAAAATTAAGGAGGGTGGGCTTATAAGATGTGAAGACTGGCTCAGACACAGACAGGCAGACACGTTCATGTCACCCAACACACGTTTATTATACATAATATTTACAGTTATATTGCACAATCCCAGTGCACAAAGCACCAATCACCCCTTCAAAGTCCTGGCCACAACACAATGCCTTTTCTCTTCCTGGTCCGCCTCCACTCCTCTCCAACACGCTTTGTCTTCTTCCTCCCAACTCTCGCCCTGACTGGAGGGAGGCGGCCCCTTTTATGTGACCCGGATGGGCTCCCGGTGCATCATTAGGGCCTCCGTAGCCACACCCCTGTGTGGCGGAAGCTCCCAAGGTGTTGCCGGAAGTCCACCGGGTGCTCTCAAGTTTCTTCCCCCCAGCACTTCCCGGTGTGGCGGAAGTACTGAGGGCCAACACTTCCAAGGCATTGGGGCGCCCCCTGGCGGTGACCACGGGCCCCTACAGGGCTGAGCTTCCAAGCTCCGTACCCGCGGTCCCCAAAGCCACCAGGGAGGACGCCCCCTCATGTCCTGGAGGAGGCACAAGCCCTCCTCCACTCCTCCTAGGCGTCCCGGCCGGGCATGGACGCCCGCCGGGCACCACATTGCCCCATCGCCAGCGAAGACCTGTTGGTCCGAGCGACACACCCCGTTAGGGCGGCTCTACCCCGAAGTGGGTCCTACTCTTCGTCCAGGGTCCAATCCGGCACCCTGGAACTCTCTTCTTCGGCACCCCCTCCGAGATCTCCTCGCCCCGCTGTTTAGTGCCGCTCATGCCTTCGCAGCCTCCGCTGGTTGAGAGGCTGCCCCATCGCCAGCGAAATGTCGTCCGGCCAGACGGTCCATCTGATGAGGGTCGGCTTCCCATGAAGCAGGTCCTACTGCTCGTCCCGGGCCCAATCCTGCAACACACAGAAAAACAGGGGCAGAGCCGCTGCCTGGACACCCTTCCCTGGCGTCCCTCTGTGCCACGCACTGGCAGCGCTCCCCCCTTTTACAAGGACCCCGGAACTTGCCTGTTCGGAACCTTTTCCGCGGGTTGCGTGTCCCTCTGGCTGACGGGACCGCCTGCTTTTCTCTCCCTTCCACTGGCTCAGGGGAGTGGCCCTTCACAGGACATGCGCACCCAGCAGCACATCCTTTCCTATTGGAGGAATCGGCACACAGCCCTCGATCCCTCCTTTCCCTCTTGGACGCCTTGACGGTTTGAGTCTGCGCATGACAAACGTGCAGCCTCGTTCCCGTCTGCGTCCATGCAGAGTGACGGGAGACTGCCACGGGCTCGGGGCGTCGGGCACTAGAACCCAGGGCACTTGTCAGCCCCTGTCCGCCCTGCTCTCTTGCTGTTACTCCCCTCACCACACGAGCAGCCTGCACCACGGCATCCGCTGTCGGAGACCTACCGACATGGTACCGATCACTGTATTCACAGTCCCCATCAGTAGGATCTCCCTTTCTTTGTACGGAGGCGGTTCCACTTACCGTCTCCACCGCGTCCCTCCGGCTGAAGCCTCCAGCGCCACGCCGATCCGCCCACTGTTGCAGCGTCATCACGGACGCGGCCGCTTTCACCTCCAGCTCCTTCAATCCTCTACGGAGGACACGCATCACCTGTAAAAACGACTCTGCGGGCTGAAGGCATTCCTCCAGCTCACGCAGAGCCGCTGGCAAGCACAGAGAGTCAGTCGGCAGTTGCCCTACCTTTCTGTCAGGCATATCCGCCGGCTGCTCTCTGAGGGGCCTTTCCACCGGCCCCGTCGGGTCCTTCCTCAGCCCGAGATTGACATTCTGAGTGCCCGCCTCCATCCAATCATTGGCGGACACGTCAGACACACCGCCCAATCCCGGACCAGTCTCTGGGAGCGGCTTCCGGTCCGCGGCCATTTTGGCTCTGTTTCCTTGTCTCCTGATGCGGCGACGTGCCTTCCTGGATCCCAGCAGCGGCTGCTGCTGCTTATCGAGCCGCAGCGACTCCTCTCTCGTGGCATCGCCTACTGCCGCCTCGGCGCCGTCGACAGCCTGAGGCACGGCATCCCGTTGCATCTGACGCAGTCCCAGGTAGTCCCTGCCTGCAGCACAAAAGGTAAACTTGCCCCTACGGGGCCTATCGCCATTGGGCAGGGTACTCACCTCCTTGGACTCACCTTCCTTTCTCGCCGTCCTCGCCGCGCTGCCAAACCGGCCGTCGTCGGCGACAGTGTGCCTGCTGGAGCCCGCTGCACTCCGGCAACGTCCCTGGATGTCTCCCCGCACCAGGAGAACATGGCCGTTTAAAGGACCGGTGTCGGGCCGTGAGGTGAATCGCTCCCGCGGGGTTGTGCATGCGCCGCTTCCGAGCCATCCACAAAATATTTATTTTGGGTCCCCGTCTTGGAACAGACAGAGAGCCCCACGTTGGGCGCCATTGTGAAGACTGGCTCAGACACAGACAGGCAGACACGTTCATGTCACACAACACACGTTTATTATACATAATATTTACAGTTATATTGCACAATCCCAATGCACAAAGCACCAATCACCCCTTCAAAGTCCTGGCCACAACACAATGCCTTTTCTCTTCCTGGTCCGCCTCCACTCCTCTCCAACACGCTTTGTCTTCTTCCTCCCGACTCTCGCCCTGACTGGAGGGAGGCGGCCCCTTTTATGTGCCCCGGATGGGCTCCAGGTGCATCATTAGGGCCTCCGTAGCCACACCCCTGTGTGGCGGAAGCTCCCAAGGTGTTGCCGGAAGTCCACCGGGTGCTCTCAAGTTTCTTCCCCCCAGCACTTCCCGGTGTGGCGGAAGTACTGAGGGCCAACACTTCCAAGGCATTGGGGCGCCCCCTGGCGGTGACCACGGGCCCCTACAGGGCTGAGCTTCCAAGCTCCGTACCCGCGGTCCCCAAAGCCACCAGGGAGGATGCCCCCTCGTGTCCTGGAGGAGGCACAAGCCCTCCTCCACTCCTCCTAGGCGTCCCGGCCGGGCATGGACGCCCGCCGGGCACCACAAAGATCAACTCTAGGAAACATTTTGTCAGACCAAAAGTCACTGAAACTACTTACTGAATCATAAAGGGAATGAAGAAACCTTTAAAGTTTTCAAAAATATTGAAAGTGTTTAAAAAGGATTGAATTGGGCCTCTTTAGTACTTACATGGGAACCTAATTCAGGTCTTCAAAATTCTCAAAAGTTTTTGATGAGAATTCTGTCAATTATACAGTAATGAGACCAGCTTTGTTATATGGGTTGGAGACGATGGCACTGCCCAGAAAGCAGGAGACAGAGCTGGAGTTGGAAGAGTTAAAGGTGCTAAGATTTGCATTGGGTGTGACGAGGATGGACAGGATTAGAAATGAGGACATTAGAGGGTCAGCTCAAGTTGGACGGTTGGGAGACAAAGTCAGAGAGGCGAGATTGTGTTGGTTTGGACATGTGCAGAGGAGAGATGCTAGGTATATTAAAGATAGAGCTGCCACACAAGATGAAAACAGGAAGGCCTAAGCGAAGGTTTATGGATGTGGTGAGAGAGGACATGCAGGTGATGAGTGTAACAGAGCAAGATGAAGAGGACAGGAGGATATGGAACAAGATAATCTGCTGTGGCAACCCCTAACGGGAGCAGCCTAAAGAAGAAGTAGAAGATACAGTAAACCACATACTGAAGGACAATGTTGGGAAAGTGCTTTCAAGAAGAAAAAATCGGGAAAGCATGAAGTTAAGAAGACGAAATAAAAACCTTTCAGAAATATCTGGATTACTGTGTGCTACTAATTGGCCAAGTGAGCTTGATGGACGGAATGGTTCTCCTCCTCCACATCTCTGTAAAATGTCATGTGATTTGTATCACCTGACCACTGTGACACAGCTGGCATCATGTGAAGCCTATACATGCAAAACATCATTACTGTAGATGGGGAACATGAATTATGGTCTTTTAAGGGAGAAGAGGCTGCATGTGGTCACATTTGTGGAGGTAGGGGTATAGTCATTGCCAAAAGATTTGAGAATGACACAAGTATTGGTTTACACAAAGCTTGCTGCTTCAGTGTTTTTAGATCTTTTTGTTAGATGTTTCTATGGTATAATGAAGTATAATTACAAGCATTTCATAAGTTCCAAAGGCTTTTATTGACAATTACATCACATTTATGCAAAGAGTCAATATTTGGAATTTGCAATATTTCTTTTCCAAGACATCTGCAATTCACCCTGGCATGCTGTCAAATAAGCTTCTGGGCCAAATCCTGACTGATGGCAGCCCATTCTTGTATAATAAATGCTTGGAGTTTGTCAGAATTTGTGGTTGTCCACCTGTCTCTTGAGGATTGACCACAAGTTTTCAATGGGATTAAGTTCTGGGGAGTTTCCTGGCCATGGATCCAACATTTTCAATGTTTTTTTCTCCATGCCACTTAGTTATAACTTTTGGCTTCTGGTACAGTGCTTCATCATGCTGGAAAAGGCATTGTTCTTCACCAAACTGTTCTTGGATGGTTGGGAGAAGTTGCTCTAGGAGGATGTTTTGGTACCATTCTTTATTCATGGCTGTGTTCTTAGGCAAAATTGTGAGTGAGCCTACTCACTTGGCTGAGAAGCAACCCCACACGTGAATGGTCTCAGCATACTTTACTGTTGGCAGGACACAGGACTGATGGTAGCGCTCAACTTTTCTTCTCTGGACAATCTTTTTTTCAGGATCCCCCAAACAATAGGAAAGGGGATTCATCAGAGAAAATGACTTTACTCCAGCAGTCCTCAGCACTCCAATCCCTGTACCTTTTTACAGAATATCAGTCTGTCCCTGATGGTTTTCTTGGAGAGAAGCGACTTCCTTTACTGCAATTCTTGACACCAGGCCATTCTCTAAAAGTCTCCAAAGCTTTGTGAAAACCAATACTTGTGTCATTCTCAAAACTTTTGGCCAAGTCTGTAGACTGAACAGCCCAAGCAAATGCACAGATCCCTGCCTCCAAGTCCACACCTCACTAACCCAGGCAAAGTTTTCATCTCATTTAAGAGCCATGAATGTTCCTGCATGTTTCTTGCTCTTTCAGGTGCCACTGTTTTTGCTTCAAAGTGCCCAAAAGCCAACATCCTAACACAAGGCTGGTCCAGAATCAAGAATCAGTGTGTGTTAATAGTGCGAGATTAAAACATTCATCCATTTTTTTTTTTGTTGAATTATTAGCTCATTGCCTGACAATGTAATATAAGCACTTTTTGCTTTGTTTTTGTCTCCTTTTCAAATAACATGCAGTAATTAACTGACCGTATTGATCAGTGTCCCTGTTTCAGTCTCAAAAGGATGGCAAGCTGGTCACCAATTAATAGAAATAAACACTTGGTGTTTGATGGAAGAACTTAAAGGATTATTCTGCTTTATTTTGTATGTTTGGAACTGGTGTGTTTCATTTAATGACCAACAAAACAGTAATGTAAAAGTTATGCAGAAATGATATTCCACAGAGTGTTTAAAAACAACAAGAGGAAAAGAAAATGAAACAGGAAGACATGGCTTTTAAGTTCACAATAAGATTACAGCATTGGATGTCAGCTTAGCATTTGACGTTAAAGGGTGAGAGGTACGAGGCCAAGCTAAATAAGAAACAATAAATGACTGTTTATTCTATGCATTACATCTAATTTACACAAATACATCACAGAGGAAATTCATTTCTGTTATGACTACTTCAGAGTACATACTGAAAAAATAGATTGATTCCTATGTATCTAAAAATTAGCATTATGTAATCATGTGATTCCATTGGCAAATGGACATATGGCTAGTTCTTTGTTGGCATCCATTTTTTTCCCACCTTCTCAGTCTCTAACCTCCTAAATCTTCATTAATTAAATTGGCAAAGTACCTACTTACCCATTGATTCCATAAAACTCACCTTAAAGCATCCTGTCCTGTGAAAAAGGTTCTCTGAAAGAGCACAGCAGATTCTGATAACACAGACGTGACCACTGTAAATGCACAATTTGAAAACACAAAGTTATTCAAGTTGGAACAGCTTGTTGTTAAACATTTGGAGACTCCATCTACCAAACATTCAGGGATGAGTTTCGTGCTGGTGCTGGGATTGGATGAAGGTCATGGAAGCTCACGGGACTGTGGAAAGTTGATGCGACTTTGGGCCAAGATGATAAGAAGATCCAGCAATGGGAGGATCACATTGCATTCTTATTAATGAGAATGGCAAGGGTGACAATGCTATTCAAATTCTGAATGAAATATGGCCAGCTATGGTATATTTCATTCCTTGGATGGCTTATTACAACTGGGATATTGCAGGATTTGCTTTTCTCATTAGAATAAATTTCATCTGAGACCGTTAAAATTAAATGTTTTTAATTATGTTCACTGGGAAGCATGGATATTTCGCACTTTGTCCATAGCAGGAAAACTATAAAAGGAGTCTAAGATGCTGGGTTACAACCACTCTTCTTCTTTCTTTGTTGCCTTAGACTGATTCATGGCTCTTTGAAAGTGAACAGGCCATTGACAACTCTCATGAGAGCAGAACTTTTCTTCTATAATAAACAGCTTTGCTTTCGACTTCCCGTAAGTCACTGTGCCCAAGAAGCCATCAGTCTAGATAAACAGTGTAGGAACGGTTAGTCTAGTGACTGCTGATCGCCTTTTCTGGTTAACTGCTGCTGGTGCTTTTGAAACATTTTCCCTAATAAACTTAAAAAACCACAAGGAAATCTTAATAGACTGCTGGTGTTGTTGAAACATCATTAATAACCCTCTTTCTAATGTGAAGGACTGTAGAAATTCCTGTTGCTGACAGGTCTCCAGATTGAGTGCTGGGACACAAATGTTACTATAAGGCAGTCTCTCCTGGAACTGCATAAATTTGGGGTTGTTATTAGATCCTCTGTTTTATTTGGTGTTTTTATTCATTTTAGTTCTTGTTCAATCATTTATTGCAGTGCAGTCAGGTAATGCAGTGGTGAGTGCTTTGCCACCATGAATTTAGGTTTAATTCCATTACTGATTATGGTTCATAGGATCTGTTGTTTGTTGATGGATTCTGGGGTTTTTGGGGTGAGTTTGTGGTGTAGCCCTTTTGGTTTGCTGCATAATATGTGTAATGGAGGATGGAGTCTACTCTGGATTGATTCTTTAATTTCTACCTTATCTTCATTGTTAATCTATCTGTAGCTTCTTCAATCTTAAACAGTCACATGTCCTTGATTATGTCATGTGTTATCGTGATATCTCCCTCTACTTACCCTTTACCTAGGGGTAAGTGTACTCATCACGTTCGTTACCAGGTTGGTCTACTGTCACAACTTAAGATTAACACGCACATACATAGATATATGCATACACACAGAAACTCAACAGTGCCCTATGAATAACACACACACACACACACACACACACACACACAGCTGGTTAATCTCTAGCACTTTAAACCGCACAAGTGCCTTATGAATAACACAACTTGTCACTCTCTTAGCACTTCAGGAGACTTACATGCACACAGACCCTAACTACAACAGTGCCCCATGAATGACACACACACCGCTGGTTAACCTCTAGCACTTTAAACCACACAAGTGCCTTAGGAATAACACAGCCTGTCACTCTTCTGGCACTTCAAGAGACTTACTTATTGTCCACACAAACAACATAGAATGTTTTAAATAAATCTCAGACATAAATATTACCTTAGTCTCTAGGAAAATATTCAAACATACAAAGGTTCAACATCCTTGGCTGTAAGCTATTTATCAACCAAGAATGCCTTACTTTACATACTTTACATACTGTTCCCTACTATTGGGTGGAACTCACACCCTGTGTCCTTAATAAACCTTGAAGCACAGAGCCTACGGCAAACTCCCTGCTGCTCCAGGTGCTCTTAAAAATATCTACTTTATTACTTCAATCACTCTAGACATAAAGACAAAGCAGAGTGGTATTTATTACATGAATAATAATACCAAATAGAACAAAGACTAATAGAAAATAAGATTGATAGTAAAGATAGAAAAGTAAAGATGTCAAGGATGAATGTCACAGGCGGCTTGTGATCTAGCCTTCGAAGCTGTTCATGAAATGCTTGGCTGACGATCAGATGAAATACAGCCACTCGTTGCTGGTGCCCTCTCCTGACGTCGCTCTTGTCCTTTTCTGACGTTGTTCTGTTCTCTTCTGATGTCTGTCTGTTCTCCTCGTTTAGTCCATTATATTTATTTTAAAATACTATGGGAGTTTTGCAAGATGTGATTATTACATGCACCTGATTGGCTGGCTGTCAATATGATGAATGAATTTGCTCAAACTCTTTCATCAGTTTGAGTACGTCCGTTTTCCCAAACAATACAGTTTTTTATGTTTTAACAATCTCCTGTCTCAAGCTGTATACCAGTTTAGCCCTGGTGCCCTTCCCTTCACATGTGATAAAATCATCAATACAGCTTGAGGCATCTCCTGAATTCCTGCTCAGTTCAAACAAATGGTACTGCGATTCAGGAAAACAGATTGCTTTTGAAGGTAACTGTTCATGCAAGTGACCTGTGTTTAAGTGCATCTGTTGTTTTGTCTTGAGCAAATATAATGAAAATATAAACCAAAATTTACAGATTTTGCACACCATAGCATGTCAATGTTACTTTCCTTCAGGAAACCTGGCTGATGACTGAAGGTGTGTCCTCAACAAGAAAACCAATGTTGCTTTATCTCTACCTCAAGAAGGTGTCATGTGGCTGTGCTTTTATGACGTAAACTTCAAACTAAATTTTTACAACAGGCTTAGAAAATTCTCTCTCGTTTTGCTACTTACTAGCTCAAATAGGTGGCAGAAAACCTGATATTTATACTCTCGTCCCATGCTAGTCAACCTTTTTGCCATTTTTAATTAAGTGAACAAACATCTCATTGCTGGCATGAACACCAACTTCATACATGAACCCTCTACTACCAGGTTCTTCTCTCCTTCTTCTTCAGTGTACCCCCACATTCTACTTATTTACTGTGTAAGTTTGTCTCTGTCCGACTACCTACTTTAAGCTGTGCTTTTGTTCTTAAATGATGCAAAGTTCATTAATTGGGCAACAGTTATAAGTACCAAAAATTAAATAAACGTTATTTCTGCTGGTTCATCAAATCAAATCAAGTTTTATTTGTCACCTACAATAGTACAAAATGTCCAATTTGTGTAGTATGGGTAAAGTACTTAAAGTAATTGTTTATGGACTTCTTTTCAGATTTACTCCCTTCAAATGATGATAATGACATTCTGAATGTGTGATGACTGCAAGATCTTTACAATTTTACCATCAGGAGATGGGGAGTCAGGAACAACAGTAGATTTACTATGAAACTAATGGCCCCAGAAGCAACTTTAGTGTACATTGCTTTAAAATTTGGGTGTCTACTGTATGGAAGGTTTTTTTTTAAATAGTAATATTGTGTAATTGAATGGGTTATTAAAGTATAAAACAATTAAATTTGTGGTGATCTATCATGGAACAACTCCATTGTATAAGATAACAGTGGTTAAACAAACCAAACCTTTGCTGGTTGCAAAGGAGTCCCCATAACAGTTGAAGCATCAGTGCACGATAAATGTAGGTCCGCCACTGGTTAGGAAAACCAAGCATAAACAGAACTCCAAATGTGAGGCAAAAAAGATGTGGGGGGTGACAAAAGCCAAGGGAATAATATGTAAACTAAACCAAAATGAGAGACAAGAATTAAAGTCAAAGACCAAATGACATCAAAACTAGGAGATATAGCTAGATTAAAAGAAGTCACATGCTGGGTTTTTTGAACGATATCCACAAACCCGGACAACCCAGAAATTTGTGGCTCTAACCATTATCAGGTTGTGTTAATGGCATCACGCATCACACATAGCCAATCATCTTTTCTAGCTACAGTCTGGCAACCATACAAGAGAAAGGCACAAAAACAATTTGGTGTTGCAGGAGAGCATTTTCAGAATGAAACATTATCAAAGATGCATCAAAATGAAAAATCATTGAATTCCTTGAAATAAATAAAAAAAAAAAATTGATATTTTGAGGCCAAGAAACATCAAACCTTGATGAGATGTTGCTGGTGGATAATAAAAAGCCCACCTACTCCATGGCGATGGAGCCTTCGATTAGAGATTTGTTTTTGATCCTGTTTCACATCTCATTTGCCCAATCCATGTTATTCTTTCTGAAGGCACTCCAGTCTCTCACAGGAATCTTACATTTTCATCATGAAACTAACAGCTAAATGTGGCAGTTCTATCAAGTGACAATCTGAAAATAATCTAACTTCACGCGACCTTTGGTTGTTTTCCCCAATATAATTATGCTGCTACGTATGGTGAACGGCAACTAGACCTCTAGAAGTGAAATTATTAGGATGTCAAATCACACACATACACACAAGGCCAAACCTACACAATCCTTCAGTTAATGTAACATTTTTTTACACAAATGTAACAAATGTAAAATATTTTATCACTGCCCCTTTAAGCAGAAAGGCAGACAGAAACTACAACCAGTTGGAATCCAAAGCCAGCTGTCAGCGTTGTGTGGCTGTGATAAACCCACTGATGCAACATTTATTAAAAATTATAGCAACTATGATGTCATTTAATAATTAGTTTTACAGTGCATTATAATTGGGTTAGACTACAAGATGGTTCTGCCTTGGTGTCATAATTTATTTGATTTAATTATTTGAAAGTCTCTAGCAGTGTGACATTTAATATTATAAAACCATTGGTGTATTAAAATTGAAAGTGCTATTGTCTTTTAGAAGGTCATTTACTTCCATACTGAGATATACGATTATTATTTTCCACTCTATTAAGCTCTTCTACTTAGTACAATTAGCACTGTGTGCAAAGGTTAAACAGCGCGCACTCCTCCTCATCGAGGGTCCTAAAGTGCAGTTTTTCTCCAGCTCAGTCTGCTTTCTGACACCCTAAGAAATTGCTAAATATTACTACAATATATTATTTTTAGTAATGGTTTAGCTGTAATTTCTGTTATAAATTTCACTTAAAATGCAGTTCAAAAAAGCTTTGCACTTTGTATGACCAGGAATTCCTTTGGTTTATTCCAAATTCATATGCCATGAGTTAAAAGCATGTTTCATAGGAAGATTTTTGAGGGTCATTACGAATATCTTTTACAATTAAAAAAACAGCGTTGCGTATTATCAATCCAGTTTTTTTTTTTTTGTTGCGGTCATAGTGGAGCGTTGATTAATCTGACTGAATGTGGGAGAAAACTACAATGCAAGGGCAAGTCCACAAGAATAATATGCAAAAAAATGAGGAAAATATACAAACCTCAAACAGAAAATGACTTAACACGGCACCCCTGAATTCTTGCTTTAAATTGAAAAAGATATATAATTATTACTTTGTTGTGGGTTGCAGAACAGGAGCTACTTTAGCCTGGAATGCTTTAAATGGTTGGAGCTACAGTAGGTACTGCGGCCTTGTGGGTAGGCAGTGAGTGACACTGGGCTGTAAGCCACAAGGTAAATAACTTCACAATATTATAAAACGCCTCGGTATGGTGAACAAACACCATTGAGAGATGCTTTATAAAGTCAGGTCACTTTGGTGTTTGTCTAATCCTCATCACTGCAGTGGATTAGTTGCTGGGTGGGTAGCTTTAGCTTTAGCAAGCTCTTCATGTGTTCACATTCGGTATCTAAGGGTGACATGGTGTCACTCCCTTCAAGTCCACAGAATGCAGTCAGGTTGGTTAGTGTCCCTGAACAGATCCTGAGAGAGTGAGTGGTGGTGTGTGCAGCAGTGTGCACTTTACTGGACTTGGGGGTCGATCTCGGGTGGCCGCCTACTTCTTGGATACAGCAGATTGAATGATTTGACAGCGTCGTGTTTCTCTTGTTCATGAATGGTCATCTACCTAGAGGAGGATGTAGTGTATATCAGCGCTTCCTGATTGGGGGTGCGAGCAACTGTTGCTGAGGTTGCCAGAATCCATCGAGGAAGAAAAATGAAAAACATTATTTATACAAAATCTTAATTTATCTATCCATTCCTAAATAATTAAATGGGCAGGCCATTTCGTATCAGTGCAATATGCTGCTTGTTAAAACAGATGACTTCTGCTCTTACGTGCACTTAGTATTTACAAACTATTTATTCCTTCTATAAATTTCTTTATAAAGAACATTGTTTCATACTTGTAATTTGTGTGGTCGAGGTGTGGAAGGCTGCTCTTTCCACCCTCTTGTTAGCTGTGAATAAAATATCCATTATTCATAAAGCTTCAATTGGTGATGTTTTTCTGCGTTAACCTCATATTTTTTCATACTTCTTCTCAAACCAAGGGGGTACGAAATCGGCCTCGTCCGTCACAGGGGTTGCGAGGGTAAAATGAATCGGGAAGCGCTGGTGTATATGGATTTGTGCCACTTATTGAACAAACAATGGAAATGATATTTATTCATTGTTACTTGTCAGGGTGCTAGAGAGTGATGATGTGTTTCAGGCATATGCTAATACTTCTACTATCAACTTCAAATAGCCAGAACAAGCACAGTAACTGACATGATGAAGTTTCTGAATGAAAAGGCACTTAAAGGATAAGTTCAAGTTTGAAGTTATTTCTTCACCATCATGATATGTTAATTTGCCACATAAAACTGCATTCCACAGTGAAACATAATTTATACATTTTAAAATATAGCTAACCCACTCTTGCATTTTATAATGGAGGTCAAGAGTAACAGAGGGTACCAGTTGATTAAAACAGTGTGCTATTTCTCACTTTTTCTGCGTAAGACTTGATTCATTGCCCCTTGGGGGGTTGTGCCCTCTTGCATTCCAGCACATGGATACTCCATTACTTCATTGCATGGGAAGGGCGGTCCCCATTAAACATTTACGCACATTGATACTACACCGTTTTATCGAGCAGATTGGGATTCGGTTGTTCAATTTGGATTGTGGGTAGTCGATTGTTTCATTGAGAGATGGGTTGCTGTCATGGGCCCCTGGGCATGCCCCCAGAACACCCTGATGGTAGATTCACTCCTGAGCACTATTATAAAGAAAAGCCTTAAAACTGAATTTTACAAGCCAAAAATGTATGTAAGTATTGATCCGCATCTTGAGATTACACATATTTTGTAAAACAGCGTATCCATTTTGAATTAAGAAGGTTTTGAGATTCCAAATACCAAAAATATCCTTTAAGAAAATGGACCTTTATTTCTCATTCACAAATATGCTTGAAAAATCCTCCAAGTTTGCATGAGAAGAATCTGTTGACATGTAAATTCTTAAAATAAGCAGATTATAATGCATTTTTTAAAAATGTGAAACAATGTGCTTTGGATAATCATCCTTTATGATGTCAGAGACCGAGTTTAAAGCTGATTTTTTGAAAGTAAACAACTGTCCTCCCTCGAATAACAACACTAATGTTGTTCAAGGAATGACCGTTATCCAAAACCATCAGATCAACCACAGTACTACATGTTCTGGGAACATTATTTCCAAAATAAACGAATGATTGACCGTAGTGTGAGACAGAAGTGTCCTGTCATGTGCTTTATGTGATACATGGTCATTTGGAATCTCTCACTGTGCTTTGTGGGGGATTTTTCTATAGCTTTATAGTTTTCTGGATGTTTGGGTCTTGCTACCTTAACCGTAATTCTACCGCACAATATTACGGCAAGGTCATGTGTTGAGAATGACTCTTCTTCTCCTTCTCCTTCACCCATCCATCAGTTTTCCAACCTGCTTGCTTAATTCAATTTAGTGTTGAGGGATGTCACTTATCCAGGCGCTTTAGATGAGAGTCAGCAAGAAACACTTCAAAGTGGTCTGTCTGGTTGTTTTCTAGGGTTATAAAAATCAAGTACTATGTTGCAACCTCACAGTGTTTGATTAAAATGGGTTCAAAAACACAGCCTGTGGTGTCAGAAACAATTACAAACGCTGGATGAACTCTTCACTCAGCACTGCTTTGTTATTTCAGTATATTCAAAAGTATGGAAGGATGTTCTTTTCAGGATGCAAAGTTAAAATACAGAGACTTCTGTAAATTATGTAAAGTGAAGTAAAACTGAGTCAGTGCGAATATGAAAAAGAAAAAAAGGTACATTTACAACATATTTCCAAACTAAAAACAATAAAAGATTATAAGCAGAGCATTTCAGCTCATAGGATACAACTGTAATTCTTACCAGTGTGTTTACAGGCCGGCTTGTGACACATGTACCTCAAATCTTATCCAAACTATCATTTGCATTTACAGTTCTTAAGATCTCATTTTAGGTTAACAGATATAAAGAATCTAGCTTAAAGTATCCATTATTGAGTTAAGATTTTCCTTTCTATAAATTTCTTAACTAGACTGATTACAAACACACACTTGGTGAAGATGACTACCTGTAAATGAAATGCAGAATTGTTTACAAGAAGCGCTTGGTAACTGGTGTGACTTGGTCACAAGCTCATTAGTGCAATGGCAGCTTCGTTCACTTTGACCAGCATTTCCTCGCTGGATGATTCATACTCCTTGATGATGGTAATTACAGTTATGAAGCTCAAAGAGCCAAAAGTGAGGCAACAATTAGCCTTCTCCCCCAGGGAATCAGTGGTGCATGCACAGTAGGAGTTTCATATGCTGGCACCAAGGCCATTGTAAGTGGCAGTCTGAGACACCGTTTTGCAGATGTTATTTCTCAAGTGATGTATACTTGCCCTTCCACCGTCTACCCTTGAGTTCAGACATAATTCTGGAGAGAGAGTATTAAAGTGCATTAAAACTAATTATTTTGTAATGGGTCTGCTTTAGAAAGGGCCATTTCATCACGGTGAAGGTAAGATATTAACAATGTTTTGTCACATCGTTGTTGTTTGACAGTGCTAAAAATTCCTCCCGTGCTTTGGGACCCCATACTGGAGTGAGCAGTCAGAGTAGAGAGCCTTCAGAAACACAAGGATTAAAGGATGGTGCTTCTGTTGGGAGCAGGCAGCCTTCACTTTTGCTTCTTTATTATTCCCAATCAAGCAAATTTGTACTTTAGCCCATAAAAAAAACAGTTAAAACACATAAGACAAATAATTTTTATTTCTTTTTTATTTTCTGTTGGTTTTATGTAAGAAGGTTAACTACTTCATTACTTGTATTAATAAGTTATACGCTGCAGTGAATATGTGCCAATTAAAGACAAGATGAAAGCAGGCAAATGAAAAATG
Source organism: Erpetoichthys calabaricus (assembly GCF_900747795.2). Classification (NCBI taxonomy): domain Eukaryota; kingdom Metazoa; phylum Chordata; class Cladistia; order Polypteriformes; family Polypteridae; genus Erpetoichthys; species Erpetoichthys calabaricus. The sequence goes on from NC_041395.2 coordinate 280,242,439, forward strand.
ACAAACTAAAGAAAGACAAAAAAAAATTGCAACTCAAATAAGTAAGATCTGGGAACAAAAGAGGACAAAAGTACCTGCTAGCAAACCCAAAATATTATTAAAAAAATCAAGGTGTGAACTGTTACTAAAGAGCTTTTCTGTAAATAACATGAACACCAAAAAAGAGCGGCTTGAAAATCAAGAGCTAAGAACCACCATCTTAAATAGGAAATGGACAATGATGTCACGGGACTAGCAACAGGGCCATTACAAAAAATAAAATGTGAAAAAAACACACAAAAAAATGGTAGTGAAAATTGTGTGAAAAACATTAAAGAAAATGGTGGCACTGCAACATAACAAAAAGACGCCAAAATTTAACACTGATGAGAAGTATTACAGATTTTCTATTATAAACTATATAGGAAGGAAACAGACATTCTCAATTACAATTATATCTGCACATTATTGCTCTTTTACTAGTGAAGAGCTAAATGATTGCATTGAAACTGAATTCACCGTGTTTCACGTCACTAAAAAAATCAGAAAATAAATTGCATTTCCCTTCCAACAAAACTCTTGCCTTTTACACAAGAAGAATGGCACTTAGTTCCTCTCTGGAAGTGTTTTTATACATTAGTTCTGCATGTGTCTACTGGTCATTTAGTAATTGAATGAAATATTTTGGGTTGAAAAAAATACACAGAGGTTTGCATATCTTTAACCAGATTAGGAAGGTTGCTGGGTTGTGGAGAGGAGATGTTAACGGTAACTTTATTTGTACTGAGTTTTCCTGTGGAAAAAAACACAATAATTTGCACAATGGTGGATTTTAGTGAGGAAAACAGGCATCATGTGACATTTTTTTAAAATGTACTGTGTTCCTCCACAGCTATGTAAACGAGAGACATAAATAGAATTGATTTTACCGGTGCGGTACGGATTTATATAAGTTACATAGCTGCAGAAAAGAACACAGGTAAACACAGGAGAGTGAACAAGGCTTTAGGAAGCCTTTAGGAATTCTTAAAACCTCTAAATAAATCTTTTTTGTAAGTTTTTTATAAATACCAAATCGCCTGCAAAACTAATTTTAGTGTCAGTTCACAAAACTGTACACTACTAGTTAAAAGTTTTAGAACACCTCAGTTTTTCATCAGATTTAATCAGTTGAAATGCAATGAAAGACCTAAAATGGTGAAAAGGTAAGCAGTACATTGCCAGAAGATTCAACTTAAAGTTTAGGTTAGCAAAAACTGATAAAAAGGAAATTTTAGAATATAACAAAGGGGTCTTCTTCAAGGAACAACTAATAGGTTACAACCTACAGATGTTCTGATGCAATTCAAATACATTAAGTTGAAGCAAACAATTTGTATAGGTGTCCCAACTTCAGCTGATTACCTAAAACCCTCTGTCTGTCTTAAAGCAGAGTTGGAGCTGACTGTTTTAATACACCCTCTGAAGTACTGCTTAGACAATATTCCAGTCATAATGGAAAGAAAACGGCAATTAATAAATTAACTGAGACCAAACATTATTACTCTTAGAAGTGTAGGACTTTCATTTAGAGAAATACCAAAAAAAAAAAAAGAAAAAATCAAAGTGTTCATGAGTATGGTGTCCTACACAATCCAAAGGCAATTGGGACCTGGAAGAAACTCTAACAGGAACTGTGACACTGTGCCTGAAGCTATTGTGCTGTGAGTTCTTGAGTAATCCAACTTGCAAGCTACAGCCAACTGTTTAAAAATGCCATATTTCAATCTTTTCATCCTTTCATTTAAAACAAAACGAGTAGGGTAGACATTTGAAAGACCATACGCTAAGGTCATATTCCACCTCTGGTTGTAGGTTACAGGTAAAAAAGCAGCATCTGACTTTGAATGACAAAGCAAATAACACTCCTACAAATGATGTAAGGGGTAAAAGTGGCTGCAGAATTTTGTTTCTGATTAATTGAGTCATTTTCCTCTAATCAGCTGGTAGTTTTATCTTAGAAAAGGGCAGCAGTGTAATATTTACATTCATTAGAAATGTATTAAATGTTTGAATTTTTTCCACACTCTTACTCTCTTAACTCCCTTTTATCATTTCCCTATTAATTCACCTTCACACTGAGGTAGTACATATTTTTGTAAAAGAGTGTCCTGAACCAAATGGATAAAATAAAAGGATAAACACCAACTAAGGACTTTCCTGAATACTAACCATCCAAGTCTATACAGCTGTCATCTCCAAATAAAATAAAATTAATAACAAAATTCAAACATTAATTAAAAAGGCTTTGGCATTCAGCTTCAGCTTTATAAAAATAACCTGTCATATTTATAGTAATTTTGCCACACATTAAAAGTGTTTAAAGGAATAATCCACCCAAAAATTATACTTTTGATGTTATTTACACTTGTAATGTTAGCTGAGGAAAATATTTAATCTCATGTTTTGATGCAAAATCGTAGAAAAAAATTATTAAGAAATATAAGAACGTAATTTTGAGCAATGCTTTACAACAGCAAGCGATGTGAAAAACATGAAAAAAAAGAAGAAAATTGTCACATTATTCATGTCCGATATCCATATACTGTATAGATCTTTTTTTTTTTTAATTTGATTTTTGGGTGAAGTACTCCTTTAAAGTTATTCAGCTCTAAGTTAGAGTGCAGTTTCCTTTTTTATTGGAATTAATGACTTAGAAAGATATTCAGTAAATTAATATTATGATAATGCTTTGCTGTAAAGTAATATAAAAATGTTGATTTGTTGACTTGTTGAGCTTTAAGAAACTCTATATTAAATTACATAACATGAAAGGCAAAACATTAGGCATTACGTACGAAAATATTGCATTAAAAAAGCAACCACTCAAAAATAAATACTAAACACTAACATTTACTTAATTATCAAGCATTCTCCAGAAAAATGGGCTTTTTTTTGGCACTTACCTTCATTCATATAAAGTACATTTACAAAACTTCTTTCAGATTGTATGTGACAGATGGATATTTTTCAAACATACAATTTAACCTCTGATTGAAAGGCAGTTTGTGGTAATGAAATAATATTTAATTTACATCCATTAGTCAGTTAATTAGGTTTTCTTTCTGGAGCCATTCGTTTTGGACCATCGACCTTTTTAAAAATGAAATACCAAAAGGCCATAATTATTAAAAATGTCCTTCTCACATATGGGAACTTATGCTGCATAGTAGATGGAGAAAACTTCTAGGTCTAAAGAAAAACCTTTAGGTTAAATGTGGCATTGATTGCCAGGAAAGCAAGAAAACATCTTGCTGTTTAGTTGTAAATTTTCCTGGGGATGACATTACGAAGGCAAAAAGAAAACTGCTGACATAGCAAACTGAGGCCAGACATCTCCAGGGAAGACTGAATGGACGCATGTAATCGAGTAAAAATTAGATGGGAGCAAATGGGACACATCAGTGGCATCAAAATAATGCTTAATGATGGTAGCGCATGCTGGCAGTGAAAAGGATAATTAGCATGTCATAGCTGGGCATCTCTAAAAATACACCTTCAGTAAAATCAGCAACTCACAAACCAGATTACATCTGTTTAGCATAGTTTGATTACAAGCATGAAAATTAAGCACTGCTTTGAAATTTACTGCTTTATTTTATAGAAATAGTGGGCACATATCAAGCTTACAACATACAGTACATTACCTACCAGTCTCCTTGTAGATGTTTAAGCCAAAATGATGTAGTAATTCTAAAAAATTCTACTTGTGCAGTGTCAACTAAAGAACCCCCATTCATTTCAATTCGTGTAGTTCTGGTACTCATCCTGGCTTCATCATTACCTTACGCCTGATGATGAAAAGGAAATCCCGAGCTTCCTGCTTTGGTACTAAATGGGTTATAAAAATAGATGGACAGATGACAACGATGAAATGATTGGCACAGTTTTGTACTTCCTGGGATATTAAATGTTACAAGATCAGAACTTCAAAAGGTGCACACTGGACTACAAATCCAATTGGATTTAAAGGATCAAAACATTTCAAACTGACATGGAGAATTCTATGGAAGAAATTACTTTACGCTCATGCGCATGAACTCCTAATTAGAAACTGCATATGCGACTCTTCAATTCCACCCGGGTTGGGGTGAGGTTTGGGGAGGTAAACATTAACATTATTCAAAGTTATTGTCTGTCTGTATACCTGCATTGTTATCACTCTTTAATTTAATATTTTCTTTATCAGCATGCTGCTGCTGGAGTATGTGAATTTCCCCTTGGGATTAATAAAGTATCTATCTATCTATCTATCTATCTATCTATCTATCTATCTATCTATCTATCTATCTATCTATCTATCTATCTATCTATCTATCTATCTATCTATCTATCTATCTATCTATCTATCTATCTATCTATCTATCTATCTATCTATCTATCTATCTATCTATCTCTTTTACCAATTTAGTACTAAGTTAGCACCACTTCTGCCTCGGGGATCCAAAGTCCTGAGTTCAAATGCCACTCCAGCAGTTGCCTGCATAGAGTGGACTCTACATGTTCTTGATGTGTCCCTGTGTTTTTTTCCCTTGATTACTCCACTTTTTCCTTCCTCGCCACAAAGACATGCCTAAAGGCTATCAGAACTCTAAACTCCCCCTGTATAAGTGAGAGTGTGTGTGTGTTTAGGCTCAGAGTTGGTTCCTTTGTTACCATTGATGGTAATGTAAGTGTACTGTACATTTTAAGTCTGACCAAGCTAAACAAATCTATCTTCTTAGTTATCCCTATCAAGGATCTTTATTGTCATTCCAACATCCATACACAGAAACAAAATTCGGTACTCAGGTTCTGGTAATTAAACAGTGCCCATGATAACCCCATAAAATAAAAATTATCCCATAAGTAGCCCCTTAACCCCCAAAGCCTTGTGATCAAGGTATCACAGATAAATACAGTGAGATAGAACAAAAGAACACTTATACATAAGTAAAGTAAGATAACTATAACTTAAAGGAATATTATTGCAGTTTACCCTGAATTTAGCAGCAACTAGAAAAGATAGCAGCAACTAGTTCAGTACATGAGACTACTGAAACAAAATGCAAAAATGTAGAGTGTACAGTCAGATTCAGCAATGCTGTATTCATTAGTCTAATAGCATCCAAGAAGACGCTCTTCCTTAATTTGATAGTGCTTGCCCGTAAGGGGAGCAAACAGTTCATGTACAGGATGAGTGACATCTTCCATAATGGAGGAGGCTTTACTTTTGCACCTGCTGGTGTAAACGTCTGATACTGGGTATGTTGCTGCCGATGATCCGCCTTGCAGACTTAACCACTCATCGCAGTGCTCTCCTGTCTGCGGTCGAGCAGCTGCTGTACCACACCATAATACAAGAGGTGAGGATGCTCTCTACCACACACTTGTAAAAGGAAGTCAGAATAAAGGGGCACAGGCCAGCCCACTTCAGTCTCCTAAAGAAGTAGAGGAGTTGGTGGGCTTTGTTTACCTGACTGGCTGAACTGCAACTCCAAGAGAGGTAATTTGTAATATGCACCCCTAGGTATTTGAAGCAGGGGACAATTTCAGCTTCTTCTCCATTGATGTAATACTAGTCTGCCGAACGTCTACAAGCATTTCCTTAGTTTTTGTGACATTGATGCTAAGCTTGTTGTCCTTACACCAAGCTTCCAGTTTTATCACTTCCATATTGCTTGCTGACTCATTGTTATAAGTGACAAGTCCTACCACTGTTATATCAGTTGTGACTGTTGGGACAGTGAGATATGCAGTCACAGTACACAACGCACTCCTGGGTGGTGCCAGTGTTGAGAATGATAGTAGAATATGCAATGCTGTGGATTCTGACTGACTGGGGTCTGTTTGTTAGAAAATCCAACATACAGTTGCGAAGTACTGAGTTTAATCCAAGTGGGGACAGTTTGTTCACCAGCATTTGGGGGATGATGGTGCTAAAGGCAGAACTAAAATCCAAGAAGAGTAATCTGACGAAAGAGTCCTTTTTCTCTAGGTGGGTGAAAGCCAGATGAATCACAGAAGAGATGAAGTCAGCTATGGAGTGGTTCATCGTATAAGCATATTGATGGGGGGTCCACTTTTATATCATTGGTCTTTTTTTGTCTCCTCTGTTACCAGCCTATCACAGCACTTTGAGATTATACAGGTAGGTGTGAGAGCCACCTTAAGGCATGATGGGACAGCTTCCTGGGACAGTGAGAGGTTAAAAATATCTATCAGCACCTTGGTTAGCGAATGAGCACAGTCCTTCAAGATCCTGACTGGGATGTTATCTGGGCCTGCAGCTTTATGGGGATTAACCTTCAACAGGCACCTCCTTACATCTGCTTCTGACACAGTGAGGGGCAGCTTGTCTGATAGAGGGGTCAGTCTGGCGGTGGGAAAAGTGTTCAATTTCTCAAAGCAAGCATAGAAGATATTTAGAGCATCAGGTAGAAATGAGTCTACAGGGCACTCTGCCTCTTGCTGTTAAAACCTGTGATACAATTAATGCCTTTCCACATGCTCTTGGGGTCATTGGTAAAAAAAAAAAAAAAAAATGACCCTGTACCTTAAGTGTGTACTTGTTTTTTTTCCTTTTTATTCCCACCACCAGCGTCCTTCTTTGCTGCCCTGAGTGTGGCTGCATCTCCAGATCTGAAAGGGGAATTCCAAGGTTTCAGTAGTGAATGGACCTCTGTATTCATCCAGGGTTTCTGGTTGTGATGTGTGGTGATTGTCCTGGTGACAGTAATCTATCTATCACATATCTATCAAATATTAGGTTTAAAGTATTATGGTTATAGGTTTTGCTGTAAGCTAAATTGAAAAACTGGTTAATGAATTTAGATTTGACTAACCGATGATGTTAAATTTAATCATAGCCATGGAGAAGGCAATTTCCACACCATGTCAACAACTTCAATGATTATGTTGAAACCAGTAACGGTGCACTGCACGTTACACTTGACGTGAGCATTCATAGTTTTCTTCCGCTTTCTCTGTACATTTATCATTCGTTTGCTCAGAGGTTGATGTGCTTGTTGCTTCCTGAGCAGCTCTTCTTTTCTCTACCCTAGTGGCCCATTTCTTCTCTTCTTTTGTTCGGCATCTTTTCGCATTAAAACTGATTAAGCCAGTGTTTGTGTTGCAATTAATTAGTATGTTTTCCTTAATTTTTCACTTAAGCTGGCACTTAAGTCTTCAATCTGCCTCAAGAATGATTTAAGATATGAAGAGGTAGGGGAAGTGACGGCGAAGGTGGTAGGGAAATGAGAACGGCGCCTGTACGCATACGCAGCATGGCTGCCCTGCTGGCTGCTGCCGAGAGCTGATTCTACAATAAAATAAAATAAAAATAAAAAGAGGAATAACCTTGGAGGTCAATCATCACTCTGAACGTGAATAGTAGACGTCATGTAGTATATGTGTACCAAATTTCAGGTCAATAGGTCAAACAGTTTGTGAGCTACAGGTGATTTAAAATTCTGGACAGACAAATGAACAGCCATAGTTGCGTATTATATATAAAGATTTGTTAGTGATTAGGAGAAATAAAAAACTAAATCCATTGATCCAACGTCAAAACCATTTTTTCTATTACAGAGTCAAATAGAGCCAGACCCTATCATGGCGCCAGTGGTCACAAGACAAGAACCAACCTTTGGAAGGGCCTCCAGTTCATGATAGGGTTCAAACAGTCACATATCCACACTCACCCTTACTTTCCAAAGTTACAGTTCACTTTCAGCTATACCCATATACTGTTGAGATAAGAAGAGAAACCAGATCAACTATACCAAAATAAATAAATAAATAAATAAAGCAAAGGGAGAATGGGAAAATGCTACTCTGACAGAGGCTGGGCTGCAAAGCAGTGTTAATAGCTACTGTAAAACCCTATGTATTTCTCAAAAATATTTTGAACAAGTAGAATAAAACGCTTATTTGGATGTGTATGGTATTCTGCTAAAATTAGCAGAAACAATTTGAATCGAGGACCAGAAGAAGTCTTAAGTCTTAAACCAGGGAATCAAACCATCAAACTAAAACAAACTCCTACACTGTAGTCAAAATACCATTGCCAGAAAAACAAATATTAGGAAAACTGCTTTATAAACCCAGAATGCTAAGTGTGACAGGAATTATCAAACTTGTATAAAGTGGATGTAATAACAGTCATCACAAAATGTCAGTGCCCATAAAAAATCAATCTGAGTCTGAAAAAGATACAAATAAATTCTAACAATATTAAAATGAAAGTGAAACAGAAAAAAAATACCACTATGAGATTAGGCATCCCAAAAAAATCATTAAACTTAAATAATGATTTAGCAATATACCACTGAAAAAAATAAAAACATTTAAATGGAAAAAAATCACAGCATAAAGCACATGTATAAATAAGGCCTTTACATTGTTAAAAGACTGTGTGAAAAAGGCATCCTACTGTATAATACATTTCTATAAATTTGATATCTTCGGTTTATAATAATAATAAACATTAGCAGCTATACAGAAAGGACAAACTCTACAGCAAAATGTCAATGGCACACAAACATTAGTGTTAAATCTGAACCAACTGGTCTTTTTCTGGGCCTGCTGTCACAATAGATCTTAAAGGGAAATGGCTTTGTGGGGATGGCTTTTAATGATCCAGACAGAGCATTCTCCTTTCTTCCCATCTGGGCAAATTACGCCTGAGCAGATCAAACTGAATCTTGGAAATCAATGTCCCCTTTCACATATAAAACAAGGACAGTGCATGGCTCAAAGAATATTTCTTAACCTGGGAGTTAGGCAGAGAGAGAACAAGAATGTGAATTGAACAGACAGAGAAGATACTTAATGTCAGTGCCTGTCAAGAAAAACACCTAGGAGCACCTTTGGGACAGGACCACGTATAGTCTTCTATAAAACTACTATAAGACCCTGGCATCGGCATCTCTCAAAACTCTTCTTTATGTGCTCTTGAGTGCCGACTGCTCAAACAGCCTAATCATTAAAACCCTTTAATTTTTTTCATGCAGATCTGAAGAAATAACAGCAACTTCATATATTCTTTCTTAAATATATATTTTAAGTGTAAAAAGCAGCAAATAAAAATAATACATCATTTACCTTTCCGTGATCATATTTCAATTTTCTATAATTGTACAACAAAAGTAACAGATATTTTTTAAACATATGTTAATATAAAAAGCTTGCATTAGTCTCATTTTTGCCTTTGGTAGAAAGTGAATCTTTTCAAGCAGTGTAAGTAATTGATTTCAGTAATCAGTTAATACTGTATCATGTACACAATATCATTGGCAGTGAATTACAAAGAGGAACTCTCATATTCAACACAAATATGACTTTACTTTCTCCCCTGAAGAAAAATTTTCTGTACTGGAATCTGACAGTTTTCCTGGTCTTGTCAGAAAAGCGTCCCTCTGTTTTCAGGGTACCTTTCTAACACTGTTTTTGACGCTGCTGCTCCAAGCTTAATAAAGTCTTGTGAATTCATCAAAGTGTTACAATTTTTGGGCTTTTGAATTCATACATCCACAGACCAGCTAAATACTCGCCCCCAGGCATCACCAACCAGTAGCACACTGCAGTTTCTGGAAAAAAAAAAAAAAAGAAAAGAAAAAGGACGTGTTTGGCTTATTTATCACAATGTCATCTCATTTTGCCATTTCTAAAAATGAATAAGTCATCCTTTTATTTTCTATACCCAGCAGCATGGAGTAATAGACTGAAAACATCTCTTAAACAGGAAATAAGTCCATCGCTTAAACAAACATCCACTCCCTCTAGACAAAGTCTCAAATTAATATGTACATCTAAAGAATGAGGAAGGACATAGATATCTCTTGAAAAAAATGAACTGGAAAATGTACACACAGGCAGCATCTGAGCCAGGAATATTTAATGTGAAAACAAACTGCACCGCTTAACTACATAGTGGCTGTTGCTGCTGTTACCTCACAGCTCCAGAGTGCTGAGTTCAGCTTTCACAGTCTGTTTTGAGTTTACGTATTCTTCCTCTGTCACCAATGCCAGCCTCCTCCTACACTTCAGTCAAGTAAGGGTTAAGGTGACTGGTGATCCCAAATTGGCTCTGTAAATGGACCATATGGTGCTGTGGCGCCTCATCCAGAGTTTGTTTCTCTCTTATGCCCAGTATTGCTGAGATAGGCTACAGTGCCCTGCAATACCCAAGTACCCTCAAAAAACTCCAATTCACACCTCTCTATTATAATCAAAAAATCCTGGGACGAGATGTGACTTTTTAGCCTGGGACGAGAGGTGACTTCTTCAGAGAGATACTTTCACGTCCCACAAGACGAGACTTTGTGCCAAGAGATTTAACCACACCCGGGGCAGGAAGTAAAAGAGTAGATGAAAAAGTAGAACGTCGTACAGAAATCAAAAATGTTGGTGCGATACACATGCAGAGAGTACTAAAATTCGAAAGTCTCAAAAAATGATAGTAAAGATCGCATTAGCACAAACAAACGGAAATTATTACTCGGTGAAATAACGGAACAGCAAAAAGAGATTGAATATATTGTTAATATATATATATATATATATATTTAAACTTTAAGTCGGAGACTTGTAGACCGCCTAATTCGTGTTGCCATCAGGGAAAAGTAGTGTTTCTTTCTAATGAAGATGCGTATCCATGAGAATTAAAAGATTTGTTGTTTGGTGAAAGTGAAATCCACATACGCAAGCGGCAGGTTGGCGAGGGAGGGTTGGCGAGTGAAGTGAGCAGGCCTAGTCATCTATTAAAATTCTTCATACTAATCCTTTGATTTTTCATAATGAAGATTATCTATAAACTATGGCACAGCAAATTTAAATCATTTTAGTTTATCTTACTGTTTATTTTTAAATGGATAATCAGTTCAGGTTAAGGCCATATAGGCCATGTCTAACTAGTACACTGGAAATATTATTTGTGCTTGTTCAATCAGTAACAACAAAAACAGGAGAGATAACAAAAAGGAAGTAAATAAAATAGAAACTATAATCACATATGGCATCAACTAACACTGAGCACAGAAACACACTACAACTGAGAGCAAAATTGCCAACCCTGCAATAAATGATGCAGAAGTACGACCTTTGAATGTGCCAGTGATAATGAATAGCTGTTCATAACACATATAACTTAGCAGTAAAAACTGGTTTTGAACCTGCTGGTTTAAGTATTGATGCTGCCGTACTCTCTGCCAGACCACAGAGGAAGGAACAGTCTGTGCCCAGGGAGAATGGATTCCTCTAATCGGCATAGACTTTACTACAGCAGGGTCCGGATCAGAGCTTCATGTCTGAGAACAAGACAGACACTGTAATTTGTATAAGCTCTGCGGACAGGTTTCATATCTTATGTGGTCACATTACTACAAAGTGTGATGCCACCAGCCAGGACACCTTCTGTAACATAGCAAAAAATATTCAAGATATTCTTCTGTTTCATTCACTATTTCTTCAAGTATCTCGGAAAACAGAGACAATCTTTTTGTGTTTTTATTTTTATTTTTTTGGTTTTACTTCAATGTTTTGATTCCAGTCTAAGCTGCTGGGCCTCTGCAGTGAAATATATCTGAAGTAGCTATTAGTTCTACTGCTTCTCCTTGATGATGACCAGGATGTGACTTCAGCAGTGTAATTTAAAGGCAAACGTAAGTTGCTTTGTCCTAGACATATACAGTTATTGGTTGTTGCTTTGAATGCTCTTCCTCAGATCTGAAACTTCATTCTTGTTTAAGATTTTATTATTGCTGATTAACCTAATTATCATAATCTGAAAATCTGAAGGTTTCTAAAATTCTGGTATTAGTAAAAGCAGCAACACAGGTTTTAACCTGACATTTTCATAGATTTTGAGCTACTACTGGCCTTCATAACCAAGAGAGCCAATGGCATGAAACATTGGGTTTCCTGGGCAATAGCACTTTGCCGGGTCTCTTAAAGCATATAGATAGTATAGACAGGGATATGTTTGAACATGCAGTTTAACCTGCAAAAGTGTTGAAGATATAAGATGAAAAACTACTCGCGGCAACTGTTTGGAGATTATTTACCTCCTTAATGTGCCTGAGGACACCATGTCTAGTGATCTATAGCCTACCCAAAGCCATCCCCAGGACTTTGATGGCTTTCATTGATAGCATCAATAAGACTGAATGGTTGGGATGTCGCAGTGATGATATCCAATCAACATATTTAATAAGAAATTTTAAAATAAATAACTAATGCAGTGCTGAAATATATTGCAAACAGAAAAAAAATCTAAGTAATAAAATGATAATAAAAAGTTAACCACCATCTGAAGTTTCAAAATTTATTTAGAAGCCCGTGCCTTCAGGCATTTTCAGTTTTCGTTAGTCTCTAACATTTCATTTGAGAGGACAATCTCTGAGGCCTGCTCCCACTCACAGGCATTGTCTGGTCATACTTAATGAAAGTTCATTGTTGTCTGTTTTGTACAGTGGGAGTTAAGATAAGGAAGATTTTTTCTCACTAAAATTACAGTCTGGTGCACACTTGCAGTAGATTTCTTTTCCCCTAAATTGCCAAAACTCTGGCAGCTTGAAGGCTGCATAAATATTACAATGGACAAGCATTATGCACAAAATAATCGCCAAATGCATTAGTAAGGCAAAAATGATTAATATTAACCTCAGCCATTTCATAACATTATAACATTAAAATGAAATACTAAGAAGATATGATGAATTAATATGTTGCAGACAACAATATGTTTCTATGTATCCAACATCTTTTTTTATGTTTGAGTACTGCTTATTGACAAATTAACTGCAGACAATCTTTTACTCACATGTACATATGCTAAAATATTGCAAAGAAATTATTGCAATATAAAAGAACTTATTAAACATGGCATCAGTCAACACAGTGCCATCTACTGGTTACCTGCTATATTGATGTTAATAAAATAAAAACAGAAGTTAGGCTTTTTGATTAAATAGAATGACCATTAACAGTACTGTTAATGCCCCTGATATAAAAATCAGGGACATCAGTCCATCACTGTTATTTTGAAATCAATACATTCTTAAAATTTGTATTAAAGTAAACAAAACCCTGAAATCAACAGCCAGTAAACCAACATGAAGCCTAGGATTAACGGATGTGATGCTGACAATATGCCCCCAGTCATCTGCGGCTTGTAAAAAATTGGGTAGGAGGGACAAGATTGTTCTTCTGACAGGATTAAAACCAAACATACATGGAGTGGCCCAATCAAAGTCTAAATACCTGCCCAGTTAGGCTAGGAGATGAGATTTGGTTTACACTGACAGTTCCTATCCATCATCAGGGGGTTTGTAAAGTGTGGGCATAAATTGTAGAGTACGTAAGTTGGCAGAGGCTTTCTCTAAAAGAATCACTCCTTATCTTTTTCCCCAAAGGTTTCTCTACCAAATATTGCTACATGGTAAAGGAATCCTAATAAAATAAAAAAGTAATTATTTTTATTTGTAATTAATGTAGAAATATCTGTTGGGACAACAATGAAAAAGTCAGGTTTAAGGCCACAGCATATTCTCTTTGCTCACAATTTGCCAGTATTTAAACACAAAAGTGTTAGGAAAGTTTTGTATTTGAAACAAATATTTTTTTTTCCCATAATGTAAGCTGATTGGCTTGTTTCTAGTTTACGTATCTGTCTTCACTGAGAGTATTAAATATTGCATACACACTCAAATTATATCAGTGTTTTATCAGGCTTCAGAAACAAAATCAAGTGCCTAACATTAAAATGAAACACAAAACTACAAATTTGCTAGAGCAACTGATGATCAGCTGTACAGTTTAACATAGCACACATCATCATTAATTATCAATGTAAAAATGTGATATGCAAAAATATTAATGTAAAAATATATTTAAGGAATAGTTTTCAGCTATATTTTTATACTTGACATTCACAAGAATGGTTATTGGCATGGTTAGAGATTTCTATATTGATAATTTGTTCAGACAAATATTCCTCCAATTTCAGCTTCCAGTAACCCCTATTCTTCTTTTACACATAAGTCAGATTTTGCTTTTCAAATTATACCTAAAAGATTTTCCTACATGTGACTTCAATACTGTTGATGGAATCTGTACTATCTTGTAATAATGACGATACACGCAAAATATTTACACTACGCCATTCTCTTTGAAAATGTTGCCCAAAAAGATTTGAGGAAACATTGAGAAAGGGTCCTTTTGATCAAAACTTCACATAACAGGTAACATCAATCATTAACCAGATATACTTATCATCAATCTGTGCAGAACATGGCGCAATTCAAGTAAATTTTTTATGCTGTGCAGACTTACCTTGATTCAAAATGTACCGACATGTAATCATGTCGTCAGCCACCCATCTTGCTTGGCAATATGTTATGGGATTGCCTGACACTCAGACCACACTGGGAAAAAATCTCTGCCTTTGCCTGTTAGGCAATATTGGAACCACAATTATTCCTAATCCATTTACATTGGAATACGATGGAATAATAATGCATAGTAATAAAAATATTGTGACATTTTATACTACATTGCCTTATTGTACTTAACTGGAAAAATCCAAATCCACCCATTATAAATTAAAATATATGCTTTGTTTTTATGTTGTACATTTATTACTATTTCCCTAGCTTTTCTGTGTTCAATAAAGTATTTGAAGGTGTTACGTGGTGAGTTAAAATCCCTTTTTTACACCTTTGGCTGACTGAGAAGCACAAAATATTATTATTATAAATAAGAGAACAAAACACAAACAATTACATAGAGTTCAGTTAAATGTATACTGTAATGTAGCAAATGATTTTCCAAAAAATATTAATCAAACAGAAAACTCATCTTGTGTCCCTACCTAATTTAGAAAGCTGTATGAAAGAAAAGTTCAGATTAATGTGGCTCCTCACATACTAAAACAGTGGTAAATGTTTGGCAAAGATCTCTTTTAGAAAAATATTAACAAATTCTTTCCAAATTCTAAAACATTTTTGAACTGTTCCAGGGAGAAAGATAATTTTTTCCAGTTACAAAAATATAATACATCACTTTTCCATTGAGTTTAAGATAGATAGATTAGGACTTTTCTAATTGAGTAAAACGTGTCCTTGTGCAAGCAATGGTACTGCAGGACACCACAATAGATTTTTCATGTTTAATGTTATTCCATCTATCTGGTGTTAGAGATCCAATCTGAGAGATATGCAAACACTTTAGGCAAAAATAGTGAGACTATAAAACATTTGCAAAACATATGGGACTAGTGAGGTGGTACATAATGACAGCATTCCTAATTTGGATCTTGCACCTCATACATTTTAGAATATTTTAAGTGAGAATGATGTGCATAGTGAAAATAATTTACCCAACTTAAGACATGCTTTGCACAGGTTAAAGAACAGTATATATCTTTATGGAATTCTGAAATCCATCCTTTATTTGCAATTTCGATTGAACGAATTGAAATGTGACTACAACGTTTACAAAGATATGCGATTTGTCTATACTAATAAATGCTGCAGTGTTTGAAGAAACAAATGTTTGAGTAAAACAGATCCCCTCAGTTTGCAGAGGATTGTTTCCAGCTGTACGATTTGCTTCCATTATTCCAAGATATACTGTAGTTGTTGTGTTTTTACACTTAAACCAACAGTATACTAGTTTATTAATAAAGACAGACACAAATGCAGCAATTATCAAACTTCCAACATTTTATGTGTGTAACAAGTTTCAGCAGTAACGTGCGCCTTAATACCAAGGTGCAGGCACATCACACATTCAATGCAATTATTTGTAACATTAAACAGACCTTATATTTAGTCGTACATATACATAACAATAGTTATTAAAATTGCAACACTGTTTGTGGCTTTGTGCTCATTCCCTGTAATGGTAATATTTACATTTATATTTACTTACTATATTTAAAATCTATACTTGATCACTTTATCATGCATATAAAATAGACACTTGCATTTTACCAAAGAATCCTAATGAATGTCATAAGAAATGATACTGCTCGAGTGAAACACTTTGATTCAAGTCTCTGTAGAGACTAATGTGGCTGAGCTGGTGAAGTTACTGGCCCGTCCTTCAGGCTAAAGGAAGCCTACAAATATATTGAAGGGAGTGAAACCAAACCAAAGAAAACAATTGAAAAAGATTTTTAAAAAAGATACATTATTGTTGTTACTACTGTAGTATTTATTAAGCAAACACATTTACCTAGTGCAACATGGTGTTGCCTGAAGAGGGGGGAACTTTATTCTTCTTGAACTTTCATTTTGTTAAAGAGGAATATTTATTGCTTCTCAATATTCACTATCAGAAACATTAAACTAAGGTTCTGGCATTGGATAATAAAGCAATATGTTATTTTAAAATAGCATGAAATTGGATCAACAATGTATGACCAACTAAATGATAAAAAAAAAACAAAACTGTAATATTGATTATGGAAAATAATGTATTACCTGGACATAGTCACTTGCTGTGATTGCAGGATTATTTCTGTACCTTCTGAGAGGAAACCACTTGACTTCTGTTCAGTTCCCGACAAAGGACAAGGTGTCTCTCCAGCTTTTACCTGTTATAAAAAAAAAAAAAGAATCAGAGGTGTGTTTTTGTTTATGGTCAGCATGTTGTTAAATTGAGAAAATCTAATATAACCCTGTGCTGTTACAAAGGGGGTGTGGGAAGTGGTGGAGGGCATGTCAATTTAATTTGTACACTCTGATGCTTATATGCGCTGACGCTATGCTGTAACCAATGTGTATTAAATTGGATTTGGGTATTATTGCTTTCCAAATTGCATGCCTAGTTCAGCAGAATTGCTCATGAGTGTTTACTGGCTATAAGGCTGTATGCTTAATAATCTAACCCATAAGCCCTTGCAGCTAGTCTTTAATGATGTGTATAAACAGTAAGAGTATTGCAAAGTTTTATTCAAATCCACTGCACAATTAGACCAATAAATACCACTTTTTGACCTTACCTATTCAACATAAAATCAAAAAGCAGAACGAGGCAGCCATAAGAAAGGACATGAAATATTTTGCAATGTATTTTAATTTTTTAGTTACTGCTTTATTATATGTTTATTATTAACAGTGCGTGTGCAATTTAATAAACTATTAATGGAGGTTTGCTCATTTTCATTGTGCCAACAAGGAATTTCTCTGGACACTCTAGTTTTATGCTGCATCCCAAACATCTGCATGTTAGATAAATTAATGTTCCTAAACTGGCTAATAATAACAGAATCCAGGCTGGGGTCCTGCAAAGCACTTAATGCTATGACAATGTGTATGGCTCCTTACAACTGATAGTTGACTGAATAAATAAAATAGTATTCCAACATTTTAAAATAGTTATTTAATTGATCTGTTCTTCATTAGTATAGTCCTATATCATGTGATCTAGGTTGGGGAGCACTGTAAGTGTGCAGTTCAGAGGAAACTGGCAATTTGTTTGAAACATAGTTGAGGATATTGAAGGTGGTGACATGTGTGCATCAGAATCAATAACCCTGCTCACTTTTTCACAAATGTTCAGCATTACGAGCGTAGTCAGAACAGTCCACTACTCAAAAACACCTTCCAACAGTTCTGTGATTACTAATGATGAATGGGGAAGAGAGAGGAAAAAACTATTTAAGAGACAGTCCTACGAACATGTCTATACTAATGAATAAATCTTATTGCACTGTCACAGGCATAATTAGGCCACTAATGATCCAGCTGAGTTCGACTCTTACCAGTCACAAAGAAAAAAACTGCAGTACATCAAGATAAGAAACACACACATTGGATATGGAGGACTGGAAAAGAATATCACCTGGTTTGAACAAAGTGTATCCTGGAGATTTGCATTCCTGACAAATGAAAACTGACGAGTCAATGAATCTAACTTACTGGACATGTTTTTTTGTGTCACTCACTGGGTCTCATAATTCAAAATTAGAGCTATGTCTGAATACCACAGGATACCTGAAATCACTGCTGATCAGATGCATGCCCTTATGACCAGTGTGTAATCCATCTGTGAAGACATTTTTCAGCCTGAAGACTTGGAAAGTCCTGGAAGCATGATGAAAGGCAACAGTGAATTCAGCTTACCTGTCGCCTGGCTCAAGCTACCTGATCGTACTGTATGTATAATTAAAATATACGATCTATATCATGAAGTGAATAACCATCAGCACATTAGCAGGCACTATGGGAGACATTTAAAACAATATAGGCTAGTATCCAAGAGTAAACATCCAGAATCTTTGTGTCCAAACAAATTGGTAGGGCAAACAAAAAATAAACTTGCTATTAGTATGTGTACATAATAAGGTGGCCACAATCTTATCAAACAGAGGCTTTCTATTACACTGTATAAATATTACTTTACAGAAGTGGTGTGAAGTTTATGATAAACAACACTATTTAATAATATCACAATTTCTGTGCTAAAAGTATTTAAGAAAATATTCATAAGTAATACCAATTACACTTGAAACAAATGACCATGTTTAAAGGATGGACAGGATTAGAAATTAGCAAATTATTGGGTCCGCTCAGGTTGAATGGTTTGGAGACAAAGTCAGAGAGGCAAGATTGCATTGGTTTGGACATGTGCAGGGGAGAGATGCTGGGTATATTGGGAGAAGGATGTTAAAGACAGAGCTGCCAGAAAAGAGGAAGGCCTAAGAGAAGGTTTATGGATGTGGTGAGAGAGGACATGCAGGTGATGGGTGTGACAGAGCAAGATACAGAGGACAGAAAGATATGGAAGAAGGTGATCCGCTGTGGAGACCTCTAAATGGGACAGCTGAAAAAAGACGAAGAAGAAAGGAAACCATTCATTTTGGTTAATCAGCCTATATCTATGATACTGACTACTCATTTGTATGATAGAATTTGCAAGCTTAATTATGTCTGACTTCAATTAAATTAAGGTATGGCTTGGCTCTAGGGGGATCGTCAGGCATCCAAAATACTAGGCATTCTGTGGTTTTTTAATCATTAAATTTAGTTTAAACATTTTCGACAAAAAAAGAACACAGAATTACACAAAACCTGTCAGTCCTGCTGTACATAAACATTTTTACCAACAGGGTTTGTTTAAACATGCACGACTGAAGAGTCTTCAAAACCTGCATTGGATAGTAACTGTGTCTTTGAACCTAAATCACTTATATTAGGGGGCCCCAATCTTGGTGATGGTGAGCTTTAGCAACTGCAGTTTTATTTTTCTTTCACATTACTTAGTTTTTTAATCAGAGACAGGCTGTGGTTATCTACTGTATTTCTCAATTTACGTTACTATTGTTTACTCATTTTTATGTGCATTTGCATATAATGTAAAGTAGCTGTAGTGACAGCCAAGGTAAGATTCTCTCTACAGGAAACCCTCCATGGGCCAATTTTATTGAAATGTGGCACACTTACGTTTCAAGGAAATTTGTCAAGATAGTTCCATTTTTGTTGAGATATCTTGAACAGATCATGCTGTACAGTTTTAAAATTCCAAAATCTCCCAGAGTGCAACTTCAACTGAGAATTAGTTTAATGCTACTCAGTTGTACAATGTCAGTGATTATGCCAATTTGTTTATTTTGTGTATTTTCCTCTTTTTCTCCTCCAATAGACACTACTGATGACAAACAAATCCCCAATACAAGTTTATAAAACACCAGCAGACTTTATGCGTGGGTATGGAAGTCACTAGCTGATTGTGTGTGTGCGCGACTGCAACCCATCTGCAAGTCCAGCATGGCACACGTAGAAACCTCTACATGCATCTCCCTCGCCCCAACGCTTTAAGCTGTAATAGGTAAGTTAAGTGATCTCAGTAACCTTAAAACTATAAAATGCAAGCAAACAGAAGGGTTATCTAACTATGAATAAAATATCCTGTGGCATGTAAGCCATTGTGAACAAGAAAAATAAACCTTTTGTTAGTACTATTTACCTTACACTAAAACTCACAGTTTCATCATCTACAGATTATAATTATTTAACAACTTCACTTTTATTTTAATTTACTATGGTGGACAGACATTCAATTGACAGGGTCAGTCCCAATTTCAGGTTATGCATTCCGATAGATAAGTTGAAGAATATCAAAATGTCACAGTTTTAATGGGCTGCCAATCTAATAAAACATTGCTCTGCTGAAACAAACATTTACTATATATTTAGAACAGCATATACAAAACTCCAAGGGGGACCCCTTCATACCCCAGCTTCCAGTTCTATGCACTTATATGTTGAATAGCACAGTCCAAACTCCAACAGGGAAAGCTTGATTAAGAACTTGTGTTAAGATGGACAGTAGTGCCATTTATTTGTTTCCAGTGTGTGGAATCCTATGTGTTAATTTATAAAAGTTTTTTTTTTCTCCTTTTATCTCTTGCACCCTGATCCCACGCTGATGATGGTGAGATAAAGTAAGCATTAAACTAATGATGGTAGGGTTTATGTGTGGACATATCTGCTTCAAAAGTGTACCAGTGTGGGACTTTGAAAATCTGGTCACTCTTTTCTATCAGAGTGCCACGTTCACCTGATGTCCATAATGGGCAGTCGTCATAATAAAATTTGCCTTTCACTTCTCTTATTCCCTAATTTGTCATAAATGAATAGCTTTGTAAGTTCTATTTCATGAAATTTACCATGTCCAGACATGCTCAAGTAAAGATTCGGTTATGTCAATTGGCAATTCTAAATTGTTATTGTTTGTGAATATGGTGTGTGTGTGTATTTATGTATGTGCATGTGTGAGAGTGGTCTCCATGATGGACCACAGTCTGGTCCAGACCTGTTTTCAGCATTTTACCCAATCCTGGTGAGACAGTCCTTGGTCGCCACAACCCTGAAATGAATTGAGAAGGTTCTAGAACCTACTGTACCTACTGAACTCAGTCCACTGAGGGCCACGGTGCTTGCACAGGCCTTGAATGCACCTGAATGTTAGACCATACATGCATTTTCTACTTATTATAATATGCTCCTGAAATGTTTAGTTTGCTTCCTGTAGAAATCTGAACAGCAAGATGTTTTATTGGAAAACTATTTCAGGGAATCACCAATATACCTGCAATGTTCTGGTGTTGGGTGCATGGTCAGAGCTCTAGCAAATAGCAAGGAAGGGCTAAACAGCCATTTTGGCAATGAAATATTAAAAAAGGGGCATCAATATCAGACCAATTACAGGACTGTAGTACTGATGACCCTAAATAAGTACAACTACATAATTATTAGGCACAACTCAACTGAGCTTGATTCCTGCAAAGTTTGTATCTGAAATTCAATTTTATGAAAATTTACAGGTGAATGGTAAAAGAAAGAAGTATAGAAAATATACTTCTCTTTACAAAAGGTAAGACAGTACTGCACACTTTACCATGTTTTGTACTTTAGACTAATTCTGCATTCACATTTAGGTACAGAAACAGATAATCAAATACAGTAGTTTAATTAAGTACATTGTTCAGTTTAAAGTACAAATTAACCTGTAATTAATAGATTAGCTATAATGAAAACTAGCACCTATGGCAACCTCCAAGACCAGCATTATGCATGTCTATGTGATGCATTTATTTTCACTAGACTACAGGACAAACAGGCTAACAAACAGCTCCATAGGGGATATTTAATCAGTGGGAAAGGCCAGCAAGTTGAAAAGCAACAGAGAATAGTCTGTTTATGAGGTTGCTCTATTTGCTCAAATAAAAATACCGTACAAAAGAAAAATCTATTAATATAGCCTTGAGTGTTAAAACTCTAGTGATTGCTCTGAAGAGCTGCACTATAACATACTGCTTGTGTATTTAAATTTTAGCCAATTATTAAAAAATGTAAATCAGTAGAGCAGTTAATGTTTTTCAGTTACTTGAAAAATATTTTAATTTTTTTGTCAGTCAATTTACTTCAGTTTCACTCTGGTTGACCTGATAAAGGGTAAAGTGGCAGCATCCTGAACTGGAACCTCAGCAGTCCCTGCCAATCCATTTAGGACATTTTAAAATGCTTCCCCACCAGTCGAAAAATAAAATCTGCCCAACATGCCTTAGGCCCCCCAGATGTTCTCCAAGTGGGCTTTGCCTTGTACATCTCCCAAAACAGCTTCAGCTAGCTCCAGAGTACTATAGTAGTGGTTCTTCTTCAAGGTGATTCTATTCACCAAACAAGTAGGCAAATTTGGGCTACCTATACTTAAAAGTCTCACTATTTTGGTGACTACTCAGATCTTGTAACCAAAGTTGACGATGGGGATGTAGACTAACTAATAAATGTAAGTCTTTAACTGATGAGTTGACTCACTCTTCACCACCATGTTCTGGCACAATGTCTTCAAAACTACTGTCCCTGCACGATTCATTAGCACATCTCACAAGAACATTTATGCACACATATAAATATGGTGTTAGCATACCGAAGCTCCTCCATTTAGGGCAGTCACTCTCCTATTACCTGAAGAGAATAAACCAGTCTTTTCTGGTAGAGGACTTATAGGTGCTAATTCTCATCCCAACTGAACCATACTGATATGTTAATTGTTCCAGTGTGCACTGGAGATCACAGTCTGATGAGACCAAAAGGACAACATCATCTACAAACAGAGATGTAACCTTTAGGCATGTAATCTAAGATATATCCAGGCCATGAAAATCATGAACATAACAGTGAACAAGATGCACCCTTGGTTTTCTTGGTCACTGGAGATGGTTCTTAGCATAATGGTGCTGCTTACTGCATTGTGGCTGAAGCAAAATCCATGCACACATCATACACATACTGTAAATACTCCAAAAGCTGTCAACATAAACCTCAAAGCTCTCTCTTTCTGTCTCTGCCCACTGAACAAATAAAAGAGCCGCAGAAAGGAGGCTACATCACAGTTAGCTTCTAACATTATGTGAAAGTGGATAATATATAAGTGTGATGTAGAAACAGAACAACATTTTGCGGTAAACGGAAATAGGAATGGCTTAGCTAATTCTGTTGTTTCCTGAGTAACCGCTTATATTTTTCCACTAACAGTAAAAGCTGCATTAGTGGTTGATGGCAAATTGCCGCTGGAAGCAGAGTTGCTACCAAATTAGAATACCAAAGATTTAAACAGTTTTAGTCATGTTGGGGTGCAGTTTATGTGAATATCATACTGTCATTGTATGTGATTATCACAATGCTGTATAAATGCTTATAAGTTTTGTTGTTTGTAAAGGTTGAAACTTTACAGTATTCCTTTCACCTTGGTGTCTATTTGTAAATCGCTGAAGTCTTGAAAGCCAGAACATTTAAACTACATGCTTGCTTTTTCCTTTCCTAGCTCTTTCTTCAGGTTAAGAGTGGTCTAGCGGCATAGTCTAGTGGGGGACACACAAGGACCAAGTACTGTGAAATGTCCTGAAGGACAACTCCACAAATGTTACTAAGATGAGCTACTTGCGAAGGGATTAATAGTGATGAGAGACCCCTGCAAAGTTCCCTTCTCAGTGAATTTGGTGAAATCGTGTTAATGTTTAGGAACTTCGCCAAACTCCACAAAATGCACTGAAGTTAATGAAGAAGGAGGGACTGAACTAGTTCTGTGTGAATTATAATGTTGCAATGGTCATTTAAGTGGCCCTGAGGACTAGGAGAAGCAGCTATAAACTATACTGAAACAATTATTGAGGCCAAAAATGTTATCTGATGCATGCATAATTAGCCATGTGCTGCCAACTGAGCTATTACACGGGGATTACTGTTATATATCTGGTGACAGTGCTCATAATATTCTCATTATGGTCAACTAATGTACCCCTGTGCCAGTTTTCCCCCATTCACACTCCCACCCTCTCTTTGCCTAGGGCTCCATATGAGCTTCGACCTCCCCTAGTGAGGAGAAACAGTTTAACTGTTACAATGAAACCCATGGTGCCAGTTTACAGTGTAGTCGGATGAATGGAATATATACATTCTGTCAATGCCAATTACATTCTAAAGTCGTTTCAGAGAAGTTTACCTGTGGAAGGTTCTATCTTCAACCTGTGGCACTTTTGGAATGAAAAGGTTGGGCCACACAGACCTGGGAGAGAGGTGCTGTCAGAAAGGGCTGAGCCCCACTAAGAGGCTGTGTAGAGGGTGTGTGTGTGGATGCATGAGATAGAGGAAGAGATGATGAAGAACTTAAAGAGCAGCACTTAACAGATTCCCTCTTCTGCTAAAAACCATTGGCTTGGTTGTGTGGCTGCAGACAAGACTCAGCAAAGTTCATGGCTTGCATTGACTAACGGAGTGGAGGAAAGTGAAAGTGAACGCAAATAGTGTCTCTTCTGCCTCCAAGTGAGCAGGATGAGGTGGAGCTGTTGGCATTAATGTGCAATCAGCAGATGAGGCAGATGAGAGAACGCAGAGCTGCGTTGAACAAGTCATGGAAGATTGGTGTGGCGAAAGTGGTGTTGAAACATGGCCAAGAAAGGAGATGCCTTCTAGTAAAATACCACTGGAAAAGAATTAGATGTGCAAATTTATACGCTTTTCAATTTTCAGCACAAAAAAAATCAATCCTTGGGTCACGTAAAAGCATCATATCCTTCAAGTCCCAAAGTGGACAAATGCACACATGAGCAAAAGTATATCTTACACTGCGGGGCTTAAGAGGTTGCAATAGGCTAAAAACATGATGCAAAAAAGAATTTTTTTCTAGATACAAAATTAATACTGGAAAATTGGACAAATGCGATTATGGTGACTAATTTGTATTTGCTATTAAGAAATTAACAATATTTTAAATTACTGAGAAGAGTTTACCACAACAGCAACATCTACTGGGGGACCAGCACTTGCAACACTTCAGATGTAAGGCAATCCTTAGTGCGTTTTTAACTGTGTTTCACTATTACTACTACTAATTCTTCACCCTGACATCTATAAAATGTATATCTGTATGTGTATATCTGTCAGTTTTCTTTCCTCTCTTCTTCAACGGATATTTTTGTGCACCAGATTCTAACCTATTTGAAGAGTAACAGTCACTTTTGTAGGGCTATTACTGTTATGCATACAGATCCCAGTGAAATTCTTACTTACATGTGCTAATCAACATGAAAAATGTTGCCACCTCTTTAGCACCATGATTACTGAGTAAAGCTGAATTTACCTTGAAACTACTGAAAAGTCTCAGAACACAGTTTAAACAAATAGAAATATGTATTAATAATGAAGGATGTTTTAAGGAGAACCAAAGTGAACCCCTTGCTAGATTACACTATGTTATATCCTGAGCTTGAGACATACTGTAGATGCAGTTATAAGTTCACTTTGGACACCATCTTTCAGCCAAGCTCCAATAACATACAATTTTAATCACTTTTAGTTTACGTAAGTGAACTTCAGGGCAAGCAATAGTATTAAAAACTTGAAAACACAGTGCAAGTAATATAAAGTCTTAAAGAAGCCATAAGGTAGATTATGACAGTGATAATTTTAAAGCACGAATTACTGTACAATGGTGTCTTATACTGTAACATGTTGGGGAAAAAATAAACAAGCATAATGTAATAAGAATACAGTCTTGAAGTTATATACAGTATAATGATTATGTTTTAATGTTTGTACATTTATTGCTGGAAAAACAAAAATATTTATACAATGCAATATCGACAAATACATTTGCGAGAAGCACAAGCTGTTTATACTAATTTAAAACTGAACAGACCGCAGAATAGATGATAACAATAGTACTTAATCTGACACAGCTTTTGGAGTGAGATGCCCAAGCCATGTTTTTCATTGGGCACTACAGAAATAGCTGGGTGCAAACAGTATAATTAGGTAGTAGCTTTATCCCTATAGTGTGTGGCAGTACGGTGTTTAGGTAAGGAGTAGCTAGGGCAGTGTTGCTAAGATTTCCAGTTTGGTTGTTTCTTTGAAATGATTGTTTATTCATTTTCAGCTTACCTACTTGTTTGGCCAGCTCCTATTGTACTGGTAGGGAAGGCAACCGTTGCGTTTCTTGTTTGTATTTTTATTGTCAAGTGTTTATCTGTAAGTCTGAATTGGATTACTGCTCCTTTGTAAATCCAGACAGAATTATTGAATACTCACCCTTTGTTCAACCCTAAGTACAAAGTACCATGTTGCCACAGTTTTCCTGTGTAGGATGACTTTCACCAAATGGCTTTCTGATTGTTTCAGCTGCAGTATTCTTTAAAGAAATTACTACTATCGTTGTTATAGTGAGTTTACAAATATACCATGTAAACTTTTCATTTCTCAATATAAAAACAAAAGCCTTCCAATCCACCATGTGGTAAGCAGTTCCTGAATGTACAATGATTTGTAAATAGATTTTAAGAATACTAAAATATGCTAAACTGCAATGTAGCCAAATACAGCTTGTACTAATCAGTACAACACTTTAACAAAAAACAGTAAAAAAAAAAATAGTTTTGTTTATTAACTAATAGCCATGGATTTTATATTACCTGACTGTCCTGGTGTGGAAAATCTTTCCATTTTTGAACTTCAGACTGTTTATATTAAATTTTAATTATTTAACTAAACAAACCAGAATGAACTGAATTTACAGAACTTTAATTACAGGCATTGCAAGTATCCTTTTGTATTGTACTAGTAATTTATGCATTTGTTCCAGTCAGTTTCTTTTCCAATTAGTTTATGTCCTGGGAAAAGGGAAATAAGTCCAGATACCACAGAACCTATTTTAATTAATTTACATCCTGCCATAGGCATAGGTATCACAGAATAAGTTTACAGCTTGAGACAGGAAGGAGTCTGGAGGTACTTAAAAGATCAAACACTTTGATCAGAGTCACTCATCATCAGGACAAGATAGCCAATCAAAAGTGTGCAATGTCACATCTCCCGAAACCCCATGAGTGTATTTTAACATAAATATGGCTTGCCTGATGGACCAAAAAGAAGAAGAACACAAAAGAAGGGCAACATAGGAAGTGACATCAGAGATCAAGAAATGTGAGACAATGTGATTTGGAAGTCAGAAAATGTAACCTATGAATAATAGTGATCACTAAACCAAAAGCTACTCAGGACAACATCCATACCTTGACGTTTCTTATTTTCAGTAAGCTTTTCATGACTGTTTATATCTAGACTTTGCTAACAATTTTGTTTCTTCTATTCGTTATTATTATATGTTAGTAAATACCACATAACTTATATATTTTCTACACTTTGACTTTTATCTTGAGTGAAATAATTGATTGAAACAATAAAAGGGTACGAACTGTGTGTTTGATGGCTACTGTCATATTCACAGGGTTTATCAAGGCTACTGAGGTTGCTCCTCGATTATTTAAAAAAACTGCGGTAAAAGCAAGACATAGTTTGGTTAGTAAGAGGCATATATGCAAAAGGGTTGTGCTTTTCTGTGTGTTGCAGTGTCACCCCTGTGTTTGTTAGAGCTTGTGATAGTGAACCCCTATAGAGAGATTCTTAAACAGAATTTTGTGGAGTGACTGGCAGTTGGCACCACTAGAGACTTTGTCTGGATAGGATCTCTATGGGTATGTGTGTGTGTGTGTGTGTTGACGAACCCAATAACAGTTCTTGGTAAGTCTAGCAAATTTCACAATAACACACTGACAACATGAAACTGCTTTAGATTTGAAATGGCAGCTAGTAGCAGTTCCTGCAATTAAATCCACATATATACCTGAATTGCCATTTACTATTATTTTATCTTGTATAACTGAGGATTTGTTAACCATTCATAATCTTAAAAATGTCTCATTTCTTTTTCCTTTCTGGGGCTGACTGAGCTGCTATTAACCTGTGTGTGGATTATGGGAAGAGAGAGGTTTCATCCACATGAACATGAACAGAACATGTACTTTACCTAAGAATCAAATCAGTGAAATTTACAATACAGTTTATTTTAAAATTTATCTTTTATATTTTATGTGAATTTCCCCTTGGGATTAATAAAGTACAGTATCTATCTATCTATCTATCTATCTATCTATCTATCTATCTATCTATCTATCTATCTATCTATCTATCTATCTATCTATCTATCTATCTATCTATCTATCTATCTTTTAAAACACCTCCCTTTTTACATTTTTATTTCAAATTAAGCAAAATTACATTCACTGAATAATCAGAAATGGTACAAAGGTAAATAGTAAACTTCCCGAGGGTAAAAAAAGTTCATGTTACCAAAAACTGAGTAAATAATGAATTTTTCAGAATTATATAAAAGGCTTTTTCAGGGAACAGGTAATGGGTTAATAACTTACAGCTTTTTTGCACCACGGGAAGTTAATTAAGCCTTGAAAGCTGATGCAAAAAATTCCTACAGATATCCCAACTTTTGTTGATTACTTATAAATCCTCTGTCTGTAAGGGTTGTGATTTAATGGAATACTAGTACCGGCATTACACATTCAGTATACAAAAGTGAGTGTTTACAATTGAGCTTGTGGTACATTTTTAAAGATTTATTCTTTATGAAATTTAATACTGAATACCTTTTAACTACATCTAAAAAAATTATGTATAGTCGGCTCTGGTTTAAGTGATGGCCGGGGCCCTACCCTAGCCGGGAAGCCCCTGTGATGGAAGGACTAGGAGAGAGGGCATATTCAGGGCCCCTGGAACATGAGAGGGCAACACCCCTGAATCATAGCGAGGCCATGGGTTTGGAGCTTAGAAGTGCAACCCTGCTGGGGCCTTTGGCCTCTGACAAGGGGTGCCTGGACAGTTTCTGAGTCCTGGGTTGCAGCACTTCCGCCACACCCGGAAGTGCTGCCAGAAGATCTGGGAGTACCTGAAGCACATCCGGGTGCCCAATAAAAGGGGCTGCCTCACTCCATTCAAGGAGCCAGAGTTGGGAGGAGGAAGATGAAGCTTGCTGGGAGAGTAGTAGAGGCAGCAGACATAGAAAATGAAGAAAGGAGTGTGAATGTCCTTGTTTACTGTGATCTGTGGTAGGGAGTGAAGGGGGAGCGCTGCCTCACTTAAAATAAAATATGTGCACTGGACAATATTTGAGTCTGCCTGTCTATGTCAGGTAGGGTGGCTGGTACGCTACCCTTGTGGTCCACAGGAGGATAATGCCATTTCACAGATCCACAGTCTCAGTCCAGTACTCATTGTCTGAGCATTGTTTGCCTCATGTCGCATTTGTTTGCTACTTGTGCTATGTATGTAACTGGTTAATTTAATGTTCAAGCACTGGGAGACTGGGTTCTAAGTGTTTTCTTTTAGGAAGCCTAGTGCTCGCTCTCTTGTTCTGGAAGCAGCAGCGCTGTAGATGCAAAGTGGTTCACGAAACACTGCTGATTCGGGCTGTTTCTGTTTGCTTTTATGGTGAGCTAATCTCTTTCAATAATCTTGTTCTCCTTACTTAATTTTCTAAAAAAAGTGTTTGTTGTTGCTTTACATTTGTTTGTGCTTTAATGAGTAGCAGTTAAGTAATTATTTAATGTTAGATAGATAGAACTTTATTTGTCCCCAGGGGGAAATGTGGCTTTTTACATAAGCTCTGTAAATAAACAGGCAGGTAGACAGATAGATAGACAGAATATATACACACACTTTGGTCTGAACACACAATATAAAAAAAGAAAATTAAAAAGAAAGAAAAGTTCGGACTTGGCTGTCACAGTCCCAGTGTGGCATTACACAGATGTATTACTGTTGGTATGAAGGAGCCCCAGTGACGTTTCTTGACACACTTCTGCTGAATAATTCAGCCTCAGTGTTAGTGTGTCAGAGAGACGTTCATAATGGCACTCAGCTTTGTTGTAATTTTCTCTTTTGCTAAGACCTCCAGGGGGTCCTATAACTGAGCCTGACCTTTTAATTAGCTTGTTGATTCAGTGGGCCTCTCTTGAAGTGATGTTACCAGCCCAGCACACCACAGTATGGAATATCACCTTGGCCATCACAGAGTTATAGAAGATGTCAAAGATGTCACTTCCCACATTAAAGGAACGCAGTCTTGTTTTAAGCGGCAGCACAGTATATACGGAGAAATGTAAAATGGTTTGCGGCACGCTACTGATTCTGGATATTTTGTTTTTTTAGTCTTTTGAGCCTAATTGCATCTTGAAATAGACAATAAAGTTAAAGGAGCATGTGTGCTCACCTCTTATTATGCAGACGCCAGGAACTGAGTGACTATGTAAAAGGAAGATAACTACTTCACCCTTTGTTTCTGTAAAAAGAATGGCCCCAAAAATAATTAAGTGGTCAAAGCAATCCTAAAGTTAAGAGGAAGTGTAAAGTGATATCACTGGGTGAGAAAATAAAAATCTTAGATCTTTTGAAAAGTGTCATGTCGCTTGATTGTACTTGAGGATGTGTGTAAGTTATTTGCAGATACTAATATTTTAGTAAATTAGCTGTAAGGTTAGTTAAGCGTAAGTATGCCACATGAAAAATGCACAGCTTAAATTTGTTTCTTTAATGATAATTTTTTTGAAGTTTGCTTTTTCAAAGAGAAAAAAAGAATGTGAAATGGCTAAAACACGCTCTAAGCTACAGTCATCTACAGTCATTATTTTTTTCCAAATATTCAACTTTTATTAATAAAGGTTTTCAGAAAAAGTAGGTATCCCTAAAACCAGAGCTTTTTTTGACATCAGAGCCCATCAATTCATTAGGTGACATAAGCAGCCTCCTAGGGTGCTGTCATCTGAGGGGCACGTTCCAGACTTGTAACTCTGATGTTACTTAGTGTGCGTTGTTTATGAATGTAAAAGTGTCCACACTCCATACCCCACGGGCTGCACGCGCCTTTTATGCACAAAGGTTCGCTAATTGTGCTACTGAAGGGACACGCAGAGAGGGAACCCACCTAGCTGTCAATGTCTAATAATACCGACTACCTGCTATGGACAACAAGGGATGCTGTCTGTCCATCCCACTTAGGACTTCAAATGGGCTTAGACCGGCACTGACTGAACTGCATTTTCAGGTCAAAATTCAATGTAAATATGTTTAGCTTGTTATGCCATTTTTATGAACCAGGCTACAAATCAGTTCCTGGAAATATTGGAAAAGCATTCATAAAGTATTCAGAATAAGTTACGCATTTTGTTGTATTTAACAAGAGTATTTAATGAGAATACAAATTTGAATACATTAATGATGTATATTCAGTACTCAGTATCTAAATACTTTTTTAGAGTATTCTGCCCAACACTGTTATCTATGTAAAAGCAGTGTTAGAATAGACTGTTGTTAGACCCTTGCATTGTGTGTTTGGATTACAATGACAAGAAAAATGCAACTAACAAAGGAAGATAGACCATTATAATCCTTAAAAGTGTAGGCCTTCACTTTAGAGAAACTGAAACAAAGCCAAGGTGTCAGCGAGTACAGTTTCCAACACCATCAAAAGGAATTTGGAAATGGAGGAAACTCTGACAGGAACACATCTGGCAGACCCAAAGCCACAAAAGAATCAGAAGACAAGGTTCTGAGAGTCAACATACTGTATATATGCATCCTGTATAATATACAGTATGTATAATATGGTATAAAACCAAATAGGTCTTTATACTTGTGTAGGCAGATATGCATACAAGTGCAATTTTGATTAACTAAAATGCTGATTTTAAATCAGGGTGCCAGAAGTCAGAAGATACAAAAAAAAAGTTCAGTAATTAAAAAATGCATATATTTTTTCAATGCTGAGTTTAGTCCCTAGCTGCAGTTAACATGAAATATATTAATGTTACCGCTTTTCTCTGGAGTTATGGCCGCTGAGTGCCCTGGGGACAGTGGTTGTTCATGATGTGCTTGTAATTGTGTTTTCACATATTCAGTCTTCCATAACTACAAGGAAAACAAAAACATACACAATTCAGAATATATATCATAAATCAACTACATTGGTCATCTCTTCACGACACCTTGCTAGTGTTTCTTGCCTAATTTACCATATATTATGATAAACAAATGGCTTTTGTGTTCTATCAATTGAAATGTGAAGCACATTTGGATTATGAAAATGAAAGCCACACAAATGTGAGAAGAAGCCATTAGATTCACTCATATTACACAGATTTGTTCAAAAAAGAACACTAAGATTTTCATTGTTTAAAATATGGAAAAACTGAGACAACTAACAATACGAAACGTATAAAAAAAAATGACATGTTCTCAGTGTTTCCGTGATTGTTATGCACCTGACCATAACCTGAAGTCTACAAGCAAACAGACTGTGTAACATGACAAACAATTAAGAGTTTAAAAAATATCACATTTTGGAATTTGTTGTATCTAAGACTACAATCTAGAAGGTGCTGTATAGGTGTCAAACAAACATTAAGAGATAAACCTTTTTAAGGCAGCATTGTATAACAAATTACATTGTGTAAACTGAACTAATTTGTGATGTGGACTGTCAAAGAGACAAAACTTTCTATATTTGTAGGAAGCTATGTTGTGTATGCTTTAATGTACTGTATCTGCATGCAGAAGGAGTATATCTTGAAAGCTCATAATGTTTTAAATTGAACTCACATCAAGAACATGTTAAAGTAGGAAATTCAATTCAAATGTTCTTACCTTTTTTTTAAACGTATAAAGTTCAGGTTTATTGTCACATATACATGGTACAAGAACAGACAATTATTCAATTCTAACAAAGGTACATACACTAACAATAAATAAATAAACAAATAAATAAAGTATACATAGAAAACACATAGTCATATAATTTTACAGTATAAATATCTGCCAGAAATATTTTATATTTTAGGAAAAGAAAGAAAGAAAGAAAGAAAGAAAGAAAGAAAGAAAGAAAGAAAGAAAGAAAGAAAGAAAGAAAACAACTTAAAATGATGCTATCATTCAAAGCATTACCAATAGTTCAATATTAACAAATGTGACAGCATTAATAAATACTTGCCATATTCTAAAGTACATTGGGACCATTCCACATTACGAGCTGTGTTTTGTTCTACATTCACAGAATTACAGCATTTTGAAATTCCAGAAAATCCTTTTCAATTGCCCTACGTTTGCATGCATTGCCTGAACCACTTTAATATAATGTAAAGTATAGAGGTGTGGGCAAACAAACCCTGGACTGGATGAATATCCAACTAAGGACTAACTCAGACATAAACTGACCTTCATTCATATTATGCCAGGTTAGGGTAACCAGTCAACCTGGCAAGCAAATGTTTGGGAGTTGGAGGAAAAATTCAAGTGCCTGGAGAAAAACACATGCTGACACAGGTAGAACATGCAAATTCCATGCGTTTTTCTCTTGACATACAGAAGGGAATTCAAATCCAGTCTCCTGGAGCTGCTATACAACATTGTGGTAATATACAAAAGGCGTTAACAGTAAGCAGAAGTGGTTAGCATACTTATACTATTATTAGGCTGTGGAAATACACATTTGTACCTGAAATTCAATACATACCCTCACAATTCCATCTGCACACCCGGTGACAATTATGTTGTAACAGTCCCATTCAAACTTTTGTGCAAAACAGCAGCAACTAATTTCTCCTTCAGGTTCACAGGAGGTATTAATTGAAGCAATAAGCTGACCTTTGGAGTTCCATAAGTAAAGGTATCCTCCTGCACAGGATGCAATATCTCCCTAACAAAGCAAGTTGTGCAAACTCATTATTTTTTATACATTTTCTCTCTAAGCACTATGTCTGCTCTTATCTATTCATCAATTTTCTGAACTTATTTTTTACATTACATTTTAAGCCATTATGAATAACTGTCAATCAGTAAACCCACTTTTAGATTATTTTAATTGTCTGCATGCAAGTACAGTTTTTTATTATACTAAGTGTCTAAGGTGGTCTTAAGTTATTCATATCTAATTTGTTGATTAAGAGTCTGATGTATCCTATACATGTTATACTGATATATTCAAAAATACTAACTGGTTACTGACTTCAAACACAAATATTTTTATGCTAGAAGAGTCATTTTTTTGGAATACTATGTAATTTAGACTTTATAACATATGCTGGATCACAGTGGCATTCACAAACAGCACAACTGGCTTTTAAATATTACAGTCATCTTTCACTTTCCACACTCAGCTAAATATCAACTAATTTATTTCCATTTAACAATTATGTTACAGTTTTTATGCTTTCAGTGCAAAAATCAATCAGCATCCACTGGACCTACGTGCTCATTAAAGAGTCATGATATATTCATGTTGAGCCACTGAGATGGTAATGGATGAAAATCTTACAGTTAAATCATTGATAGCTACTGCTGAGAGCCCTGCATTATGTTCCGGAAGCTGAGTGATGTAGCTGAGTCGATAGAAATCCCAGATAATGCATGTTCTATCAAGTGATCCGCTGATTATCACACTGTAGGTCAAAGAGACTGCCAAGCAGGTCACAGAATCTGTGTGTCCATATAAAACCTGCGAACACAAGAAAGTTAAGGTACAGTAAGTTACCAGGTTCTGTGAGAAAATTATTACTGCACCTCTACAATGATAAAAACAACAGATAAAAGCCTATGGTACTGCACATACTGTAAGCTGCATAAAATAACATTTCTTTTTGGCAAATACACATTCTCCCTCTGTGAACACATGGGCTTACCCTGCCAAATTAAAACCAAAACCTGAAAAAAATGACTGCTCATTAAAGTGGAGAATAAAAATTTGATAACATGGTTGCTCTAAACCACCTGGAAAAAGTGATCTGCTTTGAGTTGTCATCAGGGTTACATTTACCAGCAGGATCTCTCGAAAAAGAGCTGATAAACTGACTAATTTTTCCCTCTGTGTTTCTATGAAATAATGCTTTATGATTATGAGTCATACAACAATCAAGGCTGTAAATTCTCAGTGGTTAAAAATGCAGTCAAAACCCACAATTAACAGCAGTCTGACTTACAAGCTTTTTCTTTTTTACTGGCAAATTTAATTGGCAACAGTCTCTGAGTGTCATCAGCCTATTGATTTAAATGTATAATTTACATGACCGTTTATCAATATTGGACAATGACGTTTTCTAGTGCATTTGTAATAACAACACAGAACATGTAAGAACGTTGCTTTTTCTCTGAGGTTTCAGCCTTGAACACTATGGAATCTTATTTAATCAATTAATTTAACATTTAATTTTAACATTCCCTAAATCAATAACTGTACAAAGGATATGTATTTATTCTACAATGTTCAACACATTTGCAGAATTTTAACATATAGTGTAAAGTTATATTTCAGACTTTCACAGTACAGAACAGTAAAGAGATTCTTTCAACAACTCTCACTTCCTGACAATATGACCTACAGTATATACAGAATATGGTCACCCAAGTAACCGTAAGTACTGCACCATCTAAAACATACATCAAATGAAACTGATGTATTACATGCTGATGGTTTCTTTACATTGTTTTGCTCTTTCCAGCAGAAGTAAAAACAGATCAGGTTAGATCAAGACAAAGCAGACATTTCAGGTACATTTCAGTAGAGTGAAGATTAAGGAGGAAGTTGTATATGACAACTACCCAGCCATTCAACTTCTAAATCTTTTTGGTTCATTACATGGTAATGTGGAGCTGGACCCAAGCTTCACTGAACGCAAAGCAAAAACAAACTGTAGATGGGAGAATAATCCAGAACAGAGCACACACTCACATTCACACACACTAGTCAATTCAGAGATATAAATTAACCTAATAGGTGCATAACTGGACTAGGGCAAGATCAGCACTTATGACATGCAAACTGTAAAAAGAAATCTGTAGTTGAGAAACTGGCCAGGATCTGAAAGACGTGAAGCACTACAGGTCTGATTTAATGGCAGGCACTGAACGTGACCAAAACTTTTGCTCAGGTGTGTTCCAACTTTTCTCACTTTTACACCACTGCCCATATGTTTCTGGTACAATGCCTACAATCTAATCCCATCCATCTCGTCATATTGTTCCTTATTATTTAATTAACTTCTACAGAGTTCTGATTTTGTCACGGCTCCCCTCCCATTACCCACCTATCTCTCTTAACACTTCTTGTGTGGACAGCCAAACTAAGTGACTTCAAAACGCAGAGTGACTTCAATTTGCAGTGCTGAACTGAATAGGCAGCATGCTATAAGGGTATAACCAGCCAGCATGAACATTTCACCATGCCACAAAAACCCATTTGGACAAATGATGCATATCTAAAAATGCATTTTAACTTTTAACTTTAAAAATAATAATATGATTACTATACGTATTGCAGGTAGTAAAACTGAAATAATG
Source organism: Erpetoichthys calabaricus (assembly GCF_900747795.2). NCBI lineage: Eukaryota > Metazoa > Chordata > Cladistia > Polypteriformes > Polypteridae > Erpetoichthys > Erpetoichthys calabaricus. The sequence continues at coordinate 280,278,678 of NC_041395.2, forward strand.
TTCAATCCAATTTTTTAACTCACTTGGACAAATACTCGGTTTTGGATATTAAGAGTCTATAATTGGCACCATCCATTCAAGACCCAGTACAAGATAAAAAAAGAAAGAGTCTGTCGCAGGGCATACTCACCCATCTCAGCCATACTGGGTCTGTTTACAGTCCTACAGTCTACACCGCTTCAGCTACAGTGAGGAAAACCCTCACGGAAACCGGAAGGACTTACACATTAAAAACACACACTGACCAGGTGACCAGCTGAGCAAACCACTGACCTATCACCTCATCCATGAAATACTACTAGAAACTAAAAATGAACAATTTAACACTACTGATACCTACTTGGTCATATTTAACATTACAGTAAAAAAAGAGGATGAGTAAATGTTAAAAAAGATTAGCAGTTTTACGAAATAAGAAGAATAATAATATTGCTACCTGACAAAATTATTCTAAAGCCATAGCTTTAACTATTCATATACAAAGATGTCTTGAAGTAGCAGCTATTGTGTTCATTTCCATGTAATCATTTATTTATTCTTAATAATGCTGGAAAACTACATATACAGTATGTGCACAGACATGACTTGACGTTACAGGGCATGTGGTCATACGCTTACAAAGAATGTAAGGAATATTCCTCAAGTTAAATGTGAAAAAGGAAAATTACTAGGAAGAAGATTAAATGCAATTCCTGGCAGACTGGACACCCATGATTAAGTCACACCGCCTCATGACACTGCTGACTATGTCCTTTTTGAAACTGTGATGTACTATCAGACCATGGAGTTGCTCGTAAGTGACATGATACTGTATAATCTAAAAGAAAAATGCTAATAACAGATAAGAATTATTACAAAGCAAAAATATAGTCTCTAAGATAAATAAAATGCAGCATATCGTGCCCACAACATACAAATATAGGATTATAACAGTGTGTGTTGTGCAAGCCTGTTATGCTGAAATAATAAAAGCACCTCTGCAGATAATACTGATGTTAAATGCCCAAACTAGACATCATGTTTATTATCACCGCCAGTTAAGACTCTTGTAGATCCATTCTTTGGAGAAGCTAATAGCATAATGAGTAGGATTCAGTCCTAAAGCTCACAGTGCTTTATCAGTAAGTACTTATTTAATATAGTCTCAATACTGCTCTGAACTTAAAATAATATTCAGAAAAGCTTGAAGTAATATGAATGATTCAATTGTATTTGCATACTACTGGCTTAATTCCAAGCCAAATCATCAAATTGTATTTTTTGTTATAAAATGTCCCACCTTCATGTATCTCTTCTATAAAAAAGTAACATCTACTGTATCCTGAAGCAACACGTTTTTAGGAGATGCTTGGTGTTAAACAGCTGAATCAGTATATGTCGACACAAAGAATGAATTTCACCATTGTTAAAAACTATACAGAAAAAAATACTAATAATAATTTTAAAAAGATGTAACTCACCTGCCTTAGCTTCATGTGCTTTAGCTTGTCCTTACCAAACAACGTGTCCCAAATACACACCACACTGCCTGTTCCAGCAGTGACAATAGTGGATTCTGAGGGACACACGGCACAAAGGCACTGGCCCCAATCTGCAAGACATTCTGATATTGCAAAATTCTGCAAATAAAAACACCTTACAATTTATCATAGGCTCCATACGTTTCAAAAACAGTAATTATGCGTTAACGCTTTTGAAATATAGTCATAGAGATCACAAAGATACAGTGAATTACATATGCATTATTACAAAGGTGTGAGAAATACATTTATAACAGGTAGTGAAACAGGTGAAAAATGTATCTCTTTAATATTTTATTAGTGGACCTGTTTATTTTTTATTTTATATGCCAACTGCTTAGCATTAAAGCAAGCATTTTTAACAAGAGACAAGTTGAAACCACATGTCTTCAAGCCAAAAAGCATTTTTGTAGTATTTAATTAATTACATCAGTTTTGGAATTCAGCCATCTACATCTTAGGAATGTTCATGTTACTACTGCATAGCAGCCAAAGGAGACTGAAGAAAACTGTACTGTAACATTATGTATTCATTTTGAAAGTTGGACATGTACAATTAATTACTGAAATAAATAAAAAATATTTGTCTGTGAAATTCAAATAAATCCTAAAATAAACTTGAAGTTCTTACATTTGAAATACTCTATGATAAGGTAAAGTAGGGAGGTAACTTTAATGCTGTTAAATATTTATGTATATGAATAAGTTACCTTTTCAATTCCATAATTTCCAAATGCACAGGACAAATCATTAAAACCCCATGAAAACGTTGTGTTCCACAGTGGGGGAATCAAGAGTTTGTTCTTTTCCACAACCAACATGTCCTTTTCTCCACACACAATTTGTCCCACAGGTCCTTTAAATAATTCTGTTCATAAAATTCAAGATCAGTGTCATGTTACTGTCTGTATTTTATGTTTTTGAAGTATTAACCACAATAAATAAAACACGAAAACATAAGGAAAACACTAAAGAAACCTACTTTATTAGATTAAGGAATTCTAAATGTACAGCTTTCTTGCCATATAAGCAGAATTTCATCCACTCGGCTTTTCAGATGCGAGAAACAGATACACAGTAAACAGAAAAATGAACGAAATCAGTATGTAACTAGCAAACTGATCCAGTTCATTTTCTCTGAATTTCTTTTGCAAAATATAGTTATTGGTAAATGCCCAGATTTATTATGCATTAAATGTGTGTAATGTGTGAAATTATGCATACTGTATGTTACACAAATAAAGATATGATAAACACATATATATATTTTACACACACAGACATATTTATACATATTTTTTATACATACATATATATATATAAACAAAACAAAAAACTCATACAATAACAATTGCAGTGCTACATAGTCTGACACAGGAATTCCCTGCTCAGAAATACCAGAGACAATGAATATTTCTGTTTATATTAATCTTTATTTACTTATTGACTGACGGAATGAAAATTATAATAGGACTACCATATCCCACAAAGAAATGCATCTGGTTTTCTCCAAGAATCCTTTTGGGCTACTCTGGATATTAAATAAATATCACTTGTGGTTTCAGAAAGGTATTTCTAATGATGGGGGTGGGTGAACTCTTTGTGCATAAGAAAGTGATCACTTAAACAGTCTAGCAAGCATTTTCTGATGCCACACTATTGTTCCCAATGGAACATGCTACATTTCAGGTACTGTAATTTAATGGCAGAATAAAATCTATGGATGACAAAGAATGATTAAGCACCACAGGTTCTTCTCTTTTTATTTCAGCAAATATTAAAAAGTGAATAAACATTTTTTTTTTTCAATTACCTTTAAGGGGCTGTGCAGACGGCTTCAAATTGTTGAAAAAAAAAGGCTGCGCTTGTCCTATAGGTGAAAATCCTGATGTTGTCTCCTTGGCTGAATTACTCTTCTGAACTGCTGTTCTAGGAGGATGGGGCTTTGTGAAAAGCTGGCAAAATCAAAAAAGGAAAGCAGTATCCATTAAAATGATAAAAGACACTATAAAATGTTCCTTTGTTCATTTTTATGTAATTCTTTTCTATTTGATTAATTTAATACTAATTTGATAAAATTCTATGCAAGAAATCCATTCCTGAAGTATACTTGCTTAATTAAAATAAATGGGTAATACATTTTCTTTCAGTGCTATTGACTTCTCTGTACAGTATATGCCATTACATTTTTCCTTTGTGATTTTTTTTAGTCCATACATTATTAACACAAATTACAGTGCTGTCTAACTTATACCCTTCACCTTTTGTTCCCCCTCAAATGTCACAAAATCTCTTTAATTTGAATAGTTTAAACAGTGTATGTTTCTTCTTGAGAATATCCTGTTTATCCATTTTGAATTCCTCTTCTCAACTAATCAAGGATCCCTGTGGCCAGAATCTGTGCCAACACTTGTCAGAAAACAGCCCTGCACAGGACATCAGTTTAAAGAAGTACATGACCACACAAATAAGGACAATTTACTGCTTCTGTACAAAAGCAAAATGGTACAAAAAACAACAGACCGACACCAACCATCCCATCAATATATGTTATGTTATAGCTTCATAATGTGCTAACAAGACTACATTTGGTGCTCTGTGTGCAGATGTACAGTAGCCATCAGATAAATAAAAATTTGCAGCAGAGTAAAAGCTGTATAGACAAGACCTACCAAATGTATCCCTAAACTGAATGGCATGTTACGCTCTGACTGCCTATGGGAATTAATTAAGGCTACGTGAAGACCAAAAATTTTCAGAATTCTACAAGTTTATCCTGCAATGTAATGAACTCAGACAGCAGGATACACTTATTCACATAATGGGTCGCTGTAATTCTAAACAAACTACTGCAGCATGAACACTGTTTTAGATGTATACCTTGATGACTTTAATGGCATAGTGAGACAAATTTGTTTCTTTTAAGCTGTTCAGTTTACTGCCATCTCACAATCCATCTATTTAAATTGGGAGGCTGTATACACTGAAATATCACATTCAGGTTTATTAAATAAGAATGGATGATAACAAAAATTGACATGTATTCTATGCGTGTAAAGTAAGTTTTTATGGAGTAGTTTACTGATTAATGAATATCGCTGCGGGCAGCACAGTGTTTTCATGTTCTTCACATATCTGCGTGGGTCTCCTCCCACAGTACAAAGACAGGCAGATTAGTTGGATTGGTGAAGCTAAATTAGTTCCTGGTGTTCCTGTGTTGTGCCCAGTGATTGCTGGGATAGGCCCCATCTGCCTCACAACCCTGGCCTAGATAAGCGAATTAAAAAAAAGGATAGATGAATGCTATATTAATGTGAAAAATACAAAGCGCAACACTGTATACAGTTGATTTGAACAGTCTACACACTGTTACAAAATCACAGAACTTGTGAAATAAAAAAATGAAACCAAGATAAATCCTTTCAGAACTTTTTCCGCCTTTATTGCAAAATTGCAATCTATACAAAGAAGGAGAAAACAAATCAGAAACTGTTTAATATAAAAAAGGAAACAAAATCCTACAAAAACCTGGTTGCATTAGTGTGCACACCCTTTAATAATCAAGGATGTGGCTGTGTTCAGAATCAACTAATCACAATAAGTCTCATCTCATATAGTAGTTAGTATACACCCGACTTTAATTAAAGTGGATCTAACTGAGCTCAGATAAAGTTTGGCTACTCAGGTAGCATGATTCTGATATCCTTTTGGTTGCAGCATACTCCAAAAGCCATGGTCCGTAAAGAGCTTTTAAAACATGAATAGGTTGAGCTCAGATAAAGATTATTATGATATCCTCTTCATTACAACATAATGCAATGAAAAGAGCTTTTAAAACATGAACAGGATATCATCTCTGAAAGGTATCAAGCAGGACAGGGGTACAAAAAAGTAACCAAAGCTTTAAACATTCCAATGGAGTACAGTGAAGACAGTCATCAACAAGTGGAGAAAGTATGGCTCAACAGTGACTCTACCAAGATCAGGAAATCTCTTCAAGACAGGGAGAAAACTGGTCAGGGAGACCACCAAGAGGCCTATAGCAACTATAAAGGAGCTGCAGGTTTTTCTGGCAAGTACTGGTTGTTCCCTCCATGTGACAACAATCAGTCATATTCTTCATATGTATAGGTTGTGGTGTAAGGTAGCAAAGAAAAACATTCAAGCTTGGCTAAACTTTGCAAAAAGGTATACCCACTCTCCCACAACCATGTGGAAAAATTGCATTATGGTCTGATAAGACCAAGGTTGAACTATTTGGCCATAATTCCAACAGCTAAATTTGACACAAAAATAACACAGCGCATCATCAATAGAACACCATATCCACAGTGAAGCATGGTGGAGGCAACATCATGCTTTGTGGCTTTAGTCAAATTGAATTTAATCATGAATCGCTCCAAGTATCAGTCTATTTTGGCAAAAAACCTTTTGGCATTTGCTAGGAAGCTGATGATGAAGAGGAGATTCACATTCCAGCATGTGAGTAACCCAAAGCATACATCAAAATCAAGAAAGCAATGGCTTCATCAAAGGAGGATCGATGTTCTGGAATGGCTAACCCAGAGCCCAGTCCTCAATCCAATTGAAAATCTGTGGGGTGGCCTGAAGAGAGTGTGCACAGGAGACATCCCCGTAATTTGATAGGTCTGGAAATTTTTTGCAAGGAGTAATGGGCATAAATCGCCAAGTCCAGATGTGCCAAGCTGATAGACTCTTACCCAAAAGACTGAGTGCTGTAATTATTATTAGTTTGGATGGTGTGCACACTAATGCAGCCAGGTTTCTGTAAGTTTTTTTCCCTTTTTTCACTAATCATTTTCTGATTTGTTTTCACCTTCTTTGTATAGATTACAATTTTGCAGTAAAGGTGAAATACGTTCTTACAGGATTTATCTTGGCTCTATGTTTTTATTATGAAAAATCTGTGATTTTGGCAGGGGTGTATAGACTTTGTATATCCACGGTACTTGGCCACATTCTTACTGAATATATTTTACTTTAACAACATGCTGTGCACTGGGAGTTACTGTATTTTTCCCATGATTGGTTCACCTAAAGCAGGGTATTAATCAGGCACAGTAATTTCATTTAATACTTTGGAAAAGACAGACATCCTTTCATCTATATATTGTAATAAAGTATGCAGTTTGAATTTAATAACATGGTGAGAATAAAATAGACCTTCCATCAAGACCTCTGCTGGCTTCTAGATAACCCTACCAATGGTCTTGTAACCTTCAATACTAATACGTTGTTAGTTTTCATAAATCAGTCTTAAGAAAAATTCACAGAAAGCTAGTTTAACTTCTTGTACTGAGACTTTGCCCTAATGAATCTAAAGACTGATCTATGTGAATTTCCTCTAGGGATTAATAAAGTAAGTAAGTATATGTGTGTGTGTGTGTGTGTGTGTGTGTGTGTGTGTGTGTCTGTCTGTCTGTCTGTCTGTCTGTCTGTCTGTCTGTCTGTCTGTCTGTCTGTCTATCTATCTATCTATCTATCTATCTATCTATCTATCTGACTCAAAGCATACTGGAAGCCTGAACATTGGACCCTTTTATTAAGCATTCATTAGTCAAGTCCTCAAGTCAAATTATATGGAATTATCTGATTATACATGCAGTGGAAAATTTGTGTTAGGAGCTGCTTTAGAAAAATTGGGTAACTTCAGACTACACAATGATTCAAACTAAACTCTGTCCAAGGTAAGATATCTGGGACAAAAAAAAAAATTGGCTTAGCTGCTTGTCCAAAAATGAAAACAAAATGGCTTTGATCTAGTATAAACATTTATATTTTATGTGTACTGTTGTTCCATTTGTTGCTGGCACTCTTTTTGAGATGGACTGTGCTGCTCCCTGGGAGGAAACTGCAGGACATGTTAAGATTTATACTGTGCTGCTAAAAAGTTCATTTTCAGGAGGGAAGTTCTTCATAGAAAGAAGTGTGGGATAAAGGGAATTCTCAGCCTGGCTTCTTCAGCTCTGGGAAACTTGTAACGTATGGCTGTTGATGATCAATTAATAGTATTTGGTAAAACAGTATTCTGAGCTGTGATAATTGGCTAAGGAGCATAAGAACAATAAGTGTTATTGCATTTTCATCAAAGATGTGGTGTACCATACTTGGTCTAAGTAGCCATTTTCTCACCAATCTTGACTGAATTAAGAAAAAAACTTTACTTCAAACTACTGTGTGCTCTGTGGAAAATATTCTTTTTAAACAATTTCACAGAATGAGTAAAATAAGATATGATGAATAGGATTAAGGCATGAAGATTATAAACAATTGGAAAGTTCTAATCTGGATGCCCAGATCTACTGAAAGTGGAATGTGCTGTTCTGTTCTTCATTAAAAATCTTGTGGAACAGAGGTGTAATGGGAAAGGTGCTATAGAAATTAAATGTATTATTATTATTATTATTATCATTATTATTATAATTATTATGCACAGTGCTACACACCTACCTGTCTTGGGATTTGGCCAAAATTACTTATGAATCCAAGGATAGTGTTCTTCTTCAGAGGATCATCCATGTTATCCAGGTCTTGCTGCTCTCCATAGAAATAAGGGTGACAACAATTTACAGCCTCCACTGCTGCTTGACCCTGTTGTTTATATCCAAAGATCAGATCGATCCATTCATGAAGATGTGCACTAACATAGTCACATTCCAAAGCCTGTAGTAATAAATAATGAAGGCACTTTAAACATTATACAGTTGTAAAAAACAGCACAAATTACAAATGTTTTTAATTATGTTGTATCTTTCCAGAATGCAGTATACTCTAATTAAGAGTATACCATAATGCTAATGTTTAATTAAGCAACCATTTACAATGGCAAAGCATGATACACAAGACATTGTGATGCTGTAGAGACTGACTCTTGCTCTCTATGACCTTGTAATGGACTAAGCTGGATCAGAAAATGAATAGATGGATAGTCTTTAAGTGTTTAACATCCTCTTTGTACTGTATGTAAATATAATTTCTGAAACAATTACTGGCTGAAAACATAAAGGAAAAACGTAGTCCCTGAAAAACAACTATAGTTAACTAAGGTTCATAAAGTTTAACTGAACAGGTCAAAGGAAAAAATAGTTGAGAAACATACACCTAATGCTTCTAAGGCTTCTGATATTAATAGCCTCAACATATTTGACATGTTTGTGCTGTTGTAAAAAACAGTAAAGTAAAACTCTGCACGCTATGGGGACCATTAGAGGGCTCTGCTATGGCAAGGTGTGTGCATAAGAAGAATTCCCGAGGGCAACCTCTGAGAAACAGAGACACACAGAGAGAGAGAGAAAGATGAAGTAACAGTTAGTAAGGAAACTTCACAAAATCTCCTTGGAAAGTAGAAGGCAGGAAACTTTCTCTAACCAAGGACATCAAGCCCATGGAGAACTGGGTGACAGGGGACAGCAAAATAGTCTTGCTTAGGAAAAAAAAAACTGATCTTCTTGCTGCACATTGCTCTAGACAAAGTGCAGATGGTGTAAATGCAGCCTCAGGGGCCAATATATGCCACTGTAAGCTAGAAGTCCTGAAATTACAAAAAGCACCCCAGATTTGGAAAACGCTTCTATGGCTTGGCCCAGGTGCCCAGTACAGAGATTGGAGGTGGGAAAGTGAGACAGAGAGGTTTATTCTGATTCTGAGAAGTTTAAATAAGTGGAAAAGTCACTTCAGTAGATAGTTAAAAGATGTCAGAACATTCATAAAGATGTTTATTTTGCCTAGTGCCATTGAGAAAATCCGTTAAATCAAATCAGAACCAACTAAAGTTTATGCATTTATAGGCTTTTATAAGATTAATGTTTTGCTTTGTAGTGTCAAAACATTTACCATAAAAATAAACATTTTTACTCGAAATCAAAACCATAAGGTTATGAGACTGTGAGAACTCTACACACCTCCCTATGCATTCTAATAAATTCAGTAGGGTCTCCTTTTGCCCATGGCGGCAGTATTACATCTCCTAGAGAAGTTCCATCTTGCATACAACCTGAAAATAAAAGTGATAATATTTGAAAAAAAAGTACACATTTTTCTATACATTTGTATTCATTAATCTCAAATTACTGTGACTATAATGTCAGGACCTGATTTAGCATACCACAGACTGATGAATGATACCACCAGACCAGCAGGACAAAGCCAACTCCGAACTGTATGCATCAGCATTTCATACAAAACAACACATGAAAAATAGGCTTATGGGCAACCTCAAAAATAAGCATTGACAATGAAAATACAAAAAGTATATAGAATTTATTTAGGTTTACTGAGTTAATAAATAGTGACCTTAATTATCTACACAATATGTAACAATACTGAGAACATAAAGCTGAGCATTTACCAAATTCCAGTCTGTTAGAATTCATTAAAAAATCTGGAAGATAGAAAAACTCAGGGATCAGTTCTCTCACGTCACTCATGTTGTCCCTGGAGGCTGATTCCCATTCCTTCTTCACACTGTGAAACATCCTGTCTGCAACATCAAAACTTCCACCCTGCATAGTAAACATGCAAAATTACTCAACTCAGAAACACCATACCTAAATCAAATTTTTAAATCTAAAAATGCCTGAGTCCAACTGTGGAGCTCCTGATCACATCCAGGGTTTCAGTACAGGGAAGGAGAGATGAATTTCAATTTATGTCAAAAGTTCAAAAAACACATTCATTTGCTTTGCTTCTTGGTTATGATTTGTCAATAGACAAACTTTCAATAAATAATCCATATGTTTAATGCAGAAAATAATAGTTTATTCATAACACAAGGACTGCAGAACATGCTCATATGCATGTTCTGTATATACAGAACAATAAATGAACAATAAAAATGTACATATAAGCAGACTTGTTTTTTGTTCTTTCTCTCCTATACAAAAAGGCACAAACTTATGAATTAAATTTCCCTCTAAAAAGTTACCAAAAGAATAATTATTGGTAAGAATTGTGATCTATCCTCCAGTCTGTCATGGATTTTTCAGTGTCTCTGGTGTTCATAGATTGCTCTCTTACAGCTTGCTTTTAAGGACAGATTGGTGTGTGTGTGTGCATGTGTGTGTGTGTGTGTGTGTTTATTTATGCATCATAATCTGAAGCTGCTGCCTGTGTTTAATGGAAAGAGTTCATACTCTCATAAATTTAGCTTTCTATTAAATTTTAAAAGTGGCACCTAGAAATTTACCTGACAATCCATTATTACTTTTGTTTAAGTAAAACCAACAGCCAGACATGCATATGTTACTACATTAGCTCACTTGACCCTAGAAGAAGGTACAAGCTGTATTAGCCTCAGAGCTGAAAGTACAAAGCAGTAATATACTTTTTTTGTTCAGTTTCTGTTGTCTCTAAGGAAAGAGATGATTCTTTGTTGTGAAATCTTCAGGGACCAAAAAAAAAAGAATCCACTGACACATATGGAAGAAGAAAAGCATGCTGTGTGTTTCATTGTATGGATCTCAGTTTAATTATAATTTGGGGTGGCGAGCTGTACTGCAGTTACAATCGTTGAGGTTTCATATGGTGATCATCTACTGTTGATACTGTATTTAAAGGTCTGTTCATTCTTTTTTGTCCCAGCAAGACAAATGTGTTGAAACTGTGTATAGTCCCTCTCTCCCCTCATTGCCCTCATTACTATGAAACGATGAGGCACACATGTCCAACTCCATTATGGGATGTCTTCCACTGTTATGTTGTTGCACTAGATTTTCTTGGAGAAGAGGACTGATGAGAATTTGATAAGGGCCACGACATAGGCAGCAGAGGTTCTGTTGTAGAGGCAAAACTGAATCTAGGTTTAATTGATGTAGAGAGAACTGAGAGCAAGGGCTGAAAGGGGTTCTAAAGTAAAGAAATGGCATTTTGCTGTTTGTTTCATGGTTGCACATAAGCCCAACCTTTTGGTTAATAACTGGTGTACAGATCTGCTCATCAAAATTAGCAATGGTGAGTTATGGTCATGCTGAACAATGAAAGAGACAATGCAAGGTCAGGCTCCTTATTGAAGAAACTTATCCTTTCACTTCTCTGTAATTTCACTGTTGTGTTTTTGATGTTAAATGAACAAACATTCCAGTTCACATCTAGAGCTAAAGTGGAAAAGGCACATGCCATGCCAAAGATAAAGAGGGTAATATAACTTAGTCCTAGACTATAGCATATGATTAATTAATTCTAAATGTAAGTAAGGTAATGTCCAACATCAACTGCTATGATAGTTCAAATACAAAACTATAAGGGAACTGAGAAATCAATAGTAGGTCTGCATGTACAGTAGATTAAGCCGTGTGCACATGTCTTTAATTAACTCATGCACTGCATGCTTTACTTGTTTTTTAATTAAACAGTTTTACTCGCTAAAACAGGAAACTAAAATAAATGATTTTTTAAACTACATTATAGGCTGTAATAATCATCAATCCTCAATCTATTTTTTCTATAACTCATTTCTATTACTGTTGCAAGATACCTTAATATGATGGCAAATAGATCCATATAGGAAATACAAAAGCATGCACACAATGAACTTTATGTTTCACAAAGCGTCTGTTCTACTTTACTAAAAATTATAATCAATTGATTCTTGTAAGGTAAACGTGTAGAATGTGAATGTGAAAAGGATTGTATAACAATAAAGAATTACAGATATCATATGGCAGAGAAAAGCAAAGACTTTACCTCAGGACTGAAGCGCCACATAAAAAAGAGTAAATTAAGACATATAGCTTTCCCCAGAAGCATATTAAAATTATGATATGCTTAATCACACATTGATGTTTTTGCCTTTGGGTGATTGAGGCTTTTCATTTTTTGCAGATTTTATAAGTTCTGATAGAAATCTCTGGAGAAACACTATAATTTACAGTAAAAAGATTACTTATATTAAATAAAAATAATATATACATAGTAAATGTTGTTAGTGCTACAAATCAAGTTAAAGTTATTACAGCAAAGAAGAATGGGATTTTTCTGCAGCCTAATGCATTGTGGAGCACCTAATATCTTTATTGTTTTATGCAGGCTATTAAATATGCATAACATTTTATTTTAATCAATTGGATAGCAGTGTATAAATCTAATACTTTTAAAAGAGAAGAACAGATTATTTGTATGCTTTTGATGCTAATAAATTTATTTGCATATATATTGAAATCATACTTTTTCACTAAAAATATAACAAAAATGTTTCCAATACAATATCTACGTATGAAGTTCAGAATCTCCTCAGAATGGCATGGTTCTACATCCATAATGCAATCCTTAAAATAGCTCCCTAAACGCTATATAGGTAGGTAAAAACTCTTTTTAAATTGCATTAGAGTATCTAAACTTTAATTGTTTTTTTATCCCATGATCACATCCAACAAATGTAATCAAACAGTATGACTTGTTCTTGTATGCCTAAAATGAGAATGAAAAATGACATACAGTAAAGTTTATCATTCAACACTAACTTGTGTTACATGTCATTGCACATAAACAGAATTTTACAACATACAGCACCTCAATTGTTACTCTTCCCTCTAATAAAGATAGGCATTGTAAGTGGGGTTTTTGTGGCGTTATGGCACTTTTAAGATTAATTTTTGCCTCATGATCTAAATGTGAAGAAGATGATCATAAATCTTTCGTAATCTCAATTTTATGGATGCTTACAAAGAAAAGGGAACTGAACCAGAAACAAGCTAAGAAAAGAGTAAAAACTACTGCAGCTCTCCTGCAAGAACCTTAGAGTACAATGACTTCATTCCAGTTGTAATGTTTTATTCATTATGTATGCATTTTTGATCTAAGGTAAAGAATCAATCCTTCACTTTTGAGAGAAAGATATAAGTAAATAAATCATTGACTTAGTCCAAGACTTGCTTAATCTATATGTAAAGCAGCACACATGTTCTAAGCTGCTAAGTGGAAGGAATCAGTGTATGTCTTTGAGCAGTAAAACAGTTCATCAATGAATGTAATATGGTGTAGTGGCTCCAATGATGTTTAATATTATGTGAAAACTAAAAAAACAGTTACAAACAACAGGTTAATAAGCACACTTATATTTTATTATTTTGAGACATCACTCACTTTAACTTCTGCAAAAAAAAAAAAAAAAACTACTCTGGCCAGGAAAAAGACAGAATAATGTGAGAGGTTGAAAAAATATTAAGTAGATATATTAGCAGTCATTTCTAAATACAGCACTGACTCTCTCTCACTTTGAAGTTACTCCATGGAATACTTACAAGCAGTGCCAGTTACATATGTGGTGAGGTTCTCAGCAAAATAAAACTTGGAGGCCCCTTGTTAAAAAGTTACACATAGGAGGTCTCAGTGTAATCAGTGAGAAAGAAAAACACATTATTAACTGAAATGTAAGCTATAATAAGAATGTGCTGTGCATTAACCGACAGTATAACATTAATCCTTTTATAAGCTGAGAAAAGATTCTTAAATTGTAACTGTCACATAACCATTGAAGTGTTGTAACCCTGATGGTGCAGAAGAATACGGAAGTATATGTTTTGCAAAGTGCTGTCTCTGTAAAACTAGCCATAGCTGAATTGCATAGCCTAATTTGGATGGGGAACCTGGGACTTTGGGCATGCTGACTACTGTGTACTTCTGCACGTACTGATTTAATGTGTTATCTTAAGCTACTTGCAAACTCTGCGTGACCTCAAATTGAACTGACATACTTCCTCTTTTTGTTTAGTAAACAGGTATAAAACTGAGCTAACTTCCTTTTTTGAGCAGGTTGTCTGATCTGACCTGTCAGTAGCAACTTGAGCTGGCAGGCGGGCAGCCTGCCTCCTCTCACCAAGAATAAAGAAATTGCTTTTTATTTTAAATTGATGTTTTTGTTTCCCGTTGTTTTTCCGACCACATTAGCATGTTGAAGACCTGGGAGTTTTGGTCTCATTGAAATTTTGCATGTGATCGAAGAACAAGGAAGGGTGGCTCCTCATATTAGCATAGTTGAAGAGCAGGGTCGGGGTTGCTGAGCGCAATCGAAGAACATGTTTAACGGCTCAAGATCCTATTTATCTTTTTTGAAATTTCCCTTCCCCATCTTTCCCATTTTCAGTGCAAGGCTGGGCAGATTGTGGGCCACTGCTGGCCATTTACTTTGCTTAAGTGTTGGGTTGGCTCAGCTTATGAGCTCCTTACAGCAGATATTTGATCTGATGGAAGATATGATTTTGTGTAGGAGACAGGAAAAATGTGATTGTTATTTACATGTTTACATATGTGGAATGACATGACACCTTGTGGGGTGTGACAGGGAAGAACAACTGCCTTTGAATCTGAGCAGTGCATTTTTATTGAATTTGTATGCTATATGGATTGTCTATAGCAAACATCCTATTCAAACACAGGGTTGCCAATTATCGTGATACCAGAATACCTTTAGCAAATGTTTAGTTGACTTTGTAGTCATGTCCTTATATACAGTATGAGGCTGTGCATTCTGAAAATCTGGAATAAGAGAAATGACAAGCTGATAACTGGGTAGTGAGCTAGCTAAAATGGCTGAAACTCTTGTTAGACAGATTTGGAAAAGCCACAGAAGTAGTAAGGTGTTGCTGCGAATGACTTGTGGATGATTCTGTTCAGAATAAGTTCATCATTTACTTCTGAAAAAGTTCCTCCTACATGACAGGAGAATTCCTGGAGACATAATCTGAATAGACCTTGTTCAAGTATGGAACGTATCTATAAGGAACTGAGCCCAAATGGTTGTTGGTGTCTGCCATGGAGGGAAACCTAGATGGACACCAGCAGTAAGGCTGTCAAAGTTAAGAAAAATGGCTTCTCAAACAAGTCTCCAGACTTGACCAAAACATACTGGCAGGCTAAAAAGATAGCAGCTACTGTATAACAAAATCCAATTTGTTGGTGGAGTTTAAAAAGTCAATGGAGAATGACTTTTGCAACAGGTTTGAGGAGGTTCTGGCAAACTATCAAATAACTTAGGAAAAGTATGTGAGACATTGCCCAGGCAGTTCTCAGAAAGGGTGTTGAAACATTCACCTCAACTGAGGATATCCTTGAGATGTGTAAAAAGCACTATGAGTAACTCCCCAATTTGGTGGATATGTGCTCATTGGAAAATGCAGTGACAGAAGTATGAGTTGGGCCCAACTCTGTGGTTAAAGTGGTTGGGGTGATTGGGAAGCTACATAGTACCAAGGCCACACTGGGTGGCTAAGTCACCTCTTCTATGTTGTGCAGACGACAGAAATATTGCATTTGGACTATCTGGCTATGGTGATGGTTCCTTATTGCACTCCACAGCATCTCTGAGAAAACCTATGCTGGGGCAGTGTGGATTCTGTCCTGCATGTGGATCAGAGTTTGTTCTTGCTGAGATACTTGAGGGAAGTGCTGGGGATACGGTGAAATGGGCTGTCCAGCACAGAGAAAGAGCCTGAAATTGATAAAGATTATATCATATAATCAGTTCAAAATCCAGGCTTGGGAATTGTCTGTGTGGGGTTTACACATTCTCTTTAGGTACTCTGGTTTTCCATTCACATATCAAAGGCATTCAATTCAGGTCAGGTTGACCAGAAGCACTATACTGGCTCAGTATGTGTGCAAGACACACAAACACCCATTCAGAGCAGAATAATTTCACGTCACCAATCACTCTAATCTGCATGTGTTTTGAATGTAGGAGGAAAATCAGAGCACTCAGACTGAAGTTCAAAGCTGGACTTTGCCATCATCCCACTATTTCCAAAGTTACAGTGAGTTTAATTTCTTTGAACCTAAACAATCTCCAGTAACTGATTACTGCCTCACTATCACAAAGGATTTAACTATAAATAAGAAAAAAAATTAGAAATATGATGTTTTTCCTATATGGAAGCTACTGCTTCATCAATCCAGCACTCTGGGTTTGAAGACTGTGCCCAGTCATTGTACATGAGGAGTGTCTAGGTACTCCCTATGGCCGTATGTGCTTGCCCCTTTTTTCAGAACTTCCAAAGATTTCAAAGTAAGATTAGTTTACAACCCTAAATTCAGCCCAGAGTGAGAGTGAGGATATGTGTGTTAAATAATAAAGCCAGTGATAGACTGGTGCCCTGTCAAGGGATGGTTCCTGCCTTGTAGCTAGTGGTGTCACGAGAGGTTCTGCCAAGATGATGAACTGGAAAAAATGGGATTGAAAGTTGTAAGTTATAGTACATTCTCCCTAAATGATAACAAAAGTCACCTGACGATTGCTGGTACGTACAGTTTATTGGAGGCTGATGTTCTCTTTTATAGTGGATGGAGTTCACGTTCAGTTCAAAGCTCAGAAAAAGTATGTTTTGTATGAGTTCATGGAAATGTTTTTCAAAAAAATGATTTTTGTACCTGTACATCTCAACTACTTTTAAATTTGATCTCAAAAATGTACTAGTGTAGCAGGCTGCATTTTTATTTGTTCTGGTTTCTGCTGGTGTAGGTTCCTATGATCCTGACCTGGATATGTAACATAAAATAATATAAGGTTATCCAAACAGTCTAATCCAGTTTGGGACAGTGGGAAGTCAGCATCTATCTTGGCAGCACTGGGTTCCAGACAAGAAAGAGCTCTTGATGCCAGTCCATCACATGACACATTAATGAATACAACAGTGTAATTCTAAACATTCTTTGAAAATTTTTCTTTGAAAATAAAAAGTATGAAGGAATACATAGCACATCGGTACAGCGGTTAGCAGTGCTGTCACACAGGTCCAAAGATCCTGATGTAAATCCCAACCCAGTCAATTCTTGTGATGACACTGCTTGCTTTTTCCAAGCACTCCTGTTTCCTCCCATATTCCAAAGACGTTCACCTAAGTAAGCCTAAACTTGCCCTGCATTAGCGAGTGTAGGTGAATGTGCCCTGTGTTAGAACAGCAATCTGCCTATAGCTGGTTTTCAGTTACCATTTAGTTTTCTTCACTGCGTACAGACTTGAAGTACTGACACAGCCAATAATGCACTAACAGTAAGTTTTAAGGCCATACAACATTTATATATATATATATATATATATATATATATATATATATATATATATATATATATATATATATATATATATATATATAATCACACTCAGTGACAGAAACAAGCTCGATGATTAACATAAAGTTCACCAATAGAATAACTGAGTCATAGCCGGTTTGACAATGGAGGAAAGGAAATGAAAAACTGAAGCGAACTGTGGGGTCCTGCCTCGTATTTGATATGGCTAGGATAACCTCCATCTGGTATTAACCCATTGTTGAACTGAAAGATTTAAGAAAATACATGAAAGGATAGATACCTGAAATATACTAAGAGATATAAAAAATCCATTCAGCTACACTTATACAATTTAAAAAAAGAAGAATAACCTGGAGAGCCAGAAATGTCTTTGAGAAAGGCTCCATTCTCACCAAGAAGGATGCAACAATGATAGCTGATGAATAATGTGTGCAATAGTGGCACTGTGCAGAGAGGTCACCTATCACGTGAGAAAAACAGCAGAACAGTTTTTTTATTAACATGATCTACTTGGAAAGGCAAAGATTACACTGAATACCAGCTCCCACACTTAATAGTTAACATCTGTTACTTTAAAGACATTTTAAAAATGTAATTACTGTATTTGTTATAGTAAAAAAGCAATTACAAATATTGCTTGATTAAGCTAAGTAATTTCAAAATGTTGCAATACAAAATAAATATCATTAGGCAGTTATACAAAAACAAAGAAAAATAACTTTAAACAGCTTATTTGATTTGTTAAACAATTAGACACATTATTAACTTGGTCTTATGAGTAACTGAAAAATAATGTAAAATAATAACGGGGAACGGATCCTGTTCTAAATTAAATCCTGAGTACGTTCCCACTAGATAAACCGCACAGTGCACCATGCTTATCCTTCTAATGCTAAATTAGCATTTTATAATCAGTATATGCCAATGATTTGCAGAACAACATATCCAATTGAAAGGAGCAGTGACTGACATGTATTCAGTGCAAAATTACACTTTAACTTATTATCTTTATGAAAGGAGAAAATAAGAATTACTTAGTTGCTCATACAGATTAGGAAACAAATTATTTCAAGCTCATTTTTATTATTCGTTATATACAAATATATAAAAATGTAAACACTATTTTGGCCTTTTAATGTCTGTCATTGCATCAATGTCCCAAATGTGATATGTATCTATTCATTATCTTACCGTCATTGTTTTCCACCTCATTATACCTTTCAATAAATTTAGCTCTTCTTTCTTCAGTTTGGGCACCCATCGGCTTGGATAAGTCTCTGAATGTTTTAGGATTTGAAAGATCCAAAGTCTGAAAAAATAATGAGGATTTATTTGAATTGTATGTCCAGTATGTACTGCACTTATGAAATTAAAAATCAGCCTCGGAAAGTTAACACTTATAATTAAATCAGGTCATTCATGTTGCACCTTTGATTTTCTAAAATGGAATCCTGAGGTGCATTCTGGTAGAACTTTATTGGAAGGAACTCATGTCGTACCACTGCTCCCTCTTTTCAGGTGAGAATGGAACCTTTCATGAAGACTATCTGGCTTTGTAGGTCAATTTCCTTTCATAAATCATAAGGGCAAAGCTAATTTGTGATCTCTTAATTCCTTCTTCCAAATAACTCTTTAACTCTCTTTGTGCAACACAGGGCCATGGTGAGATGAAACCTATTTTGTCAGCATCAGGCATAAAGCAGGCAGCCACTGAACATTTTTACTACATTAAAAAATCATTTCTGAGCAACTAATCAACCAAAACTGGAGTTTCTTGGGACATGGGAGAAATAATCTGGGCAGAACCCAGGCTAGTGTTTAAAATTGGCATTCTTGTGTTCTAAGTCACCACAATTAACCACTATATCACCAGGCCTGTTACAGGAAAAACACTCTTTCAGCACCTGTTTAATTGTAAAAACAGGGTCATAACATGGATGGATAGATGAAAGAACTGAAAATAAAGTTTTCAGCTGATTATTACCTCAGAATCATAGTCCGCAATAATCCATGGGAAGACAGGATACTGCATGAGGTCATTGTAGGTACGGCCAGCCGAGGTATTTAAGTACATGATATATTCAAAATTGCTTAACTCCCCTTTCTATAAAATAAAGATGAAGAAGCAAAATGGTTACAATAAAAATATCAGTATTTCACATACACTAGATATGTATTTAAATAAAAAAGAACAGGCCCAACCTGCCAGCTCTGGAGGGCTGTCTTTTCAACCATGGTGTGCTTCCTACAAGAAGGTCATATAGAATTAGCAGAGGTCATGGCAAAAACTTAATGAAAGAAACTGTAATTAGAGGTTTAATTCAAAACCAAAAATCTTTTAACAAAAAAGCAAGAGCATAAAGAAGTTATGACAGCACACAAAGAGATGATAAATACAACATGTTCTGGCACCAACAGGCAAAGTTTCAGTTACGTTATAAGCTAATGATTTATTTTTGATAACCACCGTCTACCAAGAGGAAAGCATAGTGTTTATAATATGTAGCACTGTTATCTTACAGTAAAGTAGGCTTGTACCCAATACTTCTGGCATAAGCTCCAGCCACCTGTGACATGTCAGTCCAATATTTTAGAGAAACAGAGAGAAGGCTAAAATAAAACTCCAGCATTTCCTTTAGAATTAACATTTTTAAACAAAAGAAAACTCATAGATAGACAACATAGCAGTATTGAACGTGTTAGAAAATGGCTGCTACAAATTAGTATAATGTACATTTATGACTTCATTTAACAAGCCTGCTTTAAAGAAGTACAAGGTTATGATGAAGCATGTAAACAAGTTAGATAAACCACTAATATCTTTATAATTCTCTTTACAAAGTGGAAAAAAAATGTCCTCCGAGTTATTGCTGATAATGCTTTTAATGTTCCTTGAAGTGAGAGAGCAGATTTCCCGACCTTAAACTCTATACCAAGCTTCTATTCTCCTTAAGAAACTGCAACTCTTAAAACCTCCCTGCTACACACTGATATTAAGGCACTAAATAAGGTTCTTTTTTCACCCTTCATCATTTTTCCTGACTAAACAATGGCAGATAATCACTTTAGACTTACAATGTTCTTTATATATGTATATCTATATATATAAAAGCCAATTACCACTGACTCACTCATCATGAAAACTCCCAAACCATGAGGACTTGGAACTTGAAATTTTGGAATGTAGGTTACCCTTGGCTCATAGGTGCTCGCTAAGAAACGGTTTTAAAAAT
Source organism: Erpetoichthys calabaricus (assembly GCF_900747795.2). Taxonomy (NCBI): domain Eukaryota; kingdom Metazoa; phylum Chordata; class Cladistia; order Polypteriformes; family Polypteridae; genus Erpetoichthys; species Erpetoichthys calabaricus. The sequence continues at coordinate 280,299,472 of NC_041395.2, forward strand.
TTCGCGGTCCATGCGAGAAATTTCTTATAGTTTTTTAGACCCGTTCGTATGTCGCTTTTCACGAGAGAACTACTTAACGGATTTAGATTTTTTCTATGATTTGCGTGACCATTCCATTGATTTTGTGACTTTCTCATTACACTAATTATCATAGTTCGCTTGCGGTACCGATTTATTAGCGCAAATCTGAGAGAGACTCACTGGGATGCAGGGAGGGGGGCGGGGCCCTCCTCACTCACGTTTCTGCCTCGGTTAGCGAACGAGAGAACTACTTAACAGATTTAGATCTTTTTTTTCTATAATTTGTATGAACATTCCGGTTGATTTTGCAACTTCTCTCATTGCGTGAAGAATCATAGTTCGCTTCCAGGAGCAATATATTCGCGCTAATCCGAGACAGAGGCAGCAGGCCGAGGGCAGGGGGAAGAGTGACGCCAGATGTAGAGAGCTGGGTGGGGCCATCCTCACTGTCCTGTTTCACTAATACGCGGGCAAAGCCGCAGGGGATGGCTAGTGTATGTATAAATAAACAAAACCTGATCTCACTCTAAGTGACTCAATAGAGATCAATATGATTACTCATTTATCACCTTGCATACATTTGTGTTTTAAATAATCTATCCATCTGGTTCAAATTATTATGCTCTAACTCTAAAGCTTTTGTTCTTATAAACAAAATGGGCCCATTCTCACTCAGAGATTCTTGGTACTATTTTTTTGAGTCAAAGGTTGTCTGCTCACACCAGCTATTGTAAGTGAAGCTTTACATTTTCCACTGGTACAACACCAATACCCAGTAGCTTCAAGCTGCATATTTGTCTTTTAAATTCTGTTTCATTTGATGCACTAAACACATGTACCACTGCATACAACTCACGGCTTGTGTCTGGGCATATGGACAATTACAAAGCCACCTTGTACAATCTAATAAGAGCCGTGAAAGTAACTAAAAAATGATATGGGTAGAAAGTGAAAGGGTAATTTGATCAGTCTGATCCTAGAAGGATGTGACAAGGTCTGCAAACAATAACGGAATATAGAGCAACTACTCCCAGCACAGCGAGTGTCAACAGTTCTCTGGCAGATGAGGTCATTTCTACTTGCACTTCAATGTGAATTCATCTACCGTCAGCCTGAAGTCCAACATATCTGTGGCAGAAGAACCACTCAGTGAAGAAGCATGTCTCACTTTGTCTGGAACACGACATAAGGAGAGCTTTCAGGAAAGTACACACCAGAAATGCTAGGAAGACAGCAGGTCCGGACAGTATTTCAGTACATGTTTACAAGATTATCACCTGGCACTAGCACAGTAATATTTAATGTCTCTTTAACTCAGTCTGTTGTACTAACATGCTTTGAAAGGTCCACCATTGTCCTTGTACCTAAGAAAGCAAGTCCAACCTGTCTGACTACAAACCCGTTACACTAACACCTATAACATTTTTTGAGAAAGACAGAGAGAAAAAGGTTGGGTGCATGTGCTGATATAGCACGTTGTTGCACTGATATAACACGTTGCTGCACCCACCACTCGGAAGAACCACCTCAGGATCCCAAGTCAGGACTGAAAAGCAGCCATGCAGTGGGTGACAGGCCAATCAAAAATCACATGAGACAATTCTCTGCCAAATGCATTGGATCCATTACAGATTGCATATCATTCCAGCAAATCCACAGAGGATGCCATACAGTACTAGACCATCTGGGCAACAAGAGAGGGAATTATGTGTGAATGCTACTTATTGATTGTAGTTCTGCATTTAACACAATAATCCCCTTTAAGATCATCACCAAGCTCAGGAACCTGCATCTGAGCACTTCATTGTGCAGCTGGATTTCCAGACAGGCAGACCCCAGGTGGTTTGAGTGGGTGACCATACCTTATCATCTCTTACTCTCAACACAGGCGCTTCACGGGACTGTGTTCTGAGCCAACTGCTGTACTCCCACTACACATATGACTGCATGGCTGCTCACAAATCTAACATCATTGTCAAGTTTGCTTATGATACAGCTGTGGTATGCCTGGTATCTAACAACAAAGAGCAGGCTGACCTGGAAGAAGTGGAGGGTCTGTCACTCTGGTGTCAGGGCAACAGTCTACTCCTGAATGTGAGCAAGAAAAAGGAGCTGATCGTGGACTTTGGGAGAAAACAGCAGAGGCACTACCATCCCCTCAGTATTAATAGTAATCAGGTGGAGAAGGTGGACAGTTTCAGATAATTTGGTGTCCACATCACATAGGACCTAACCTAGGTCTAAATACACCGATTCTGACAGAAAATATTACTGCCTGGTTTGGGCTCAATAGGGAATGTTGAGCAGTCAGCTAAACATATCACTGTTTGTGCATTCTCTAACTTCAAGGACATCTACACCAAGCAATGTCGGATTAAGCAAAGAAAACTCTCATTGATACCAGCCATCAAAATAAGGCCTCTTTTATGCACTGTGGTCAAGTAAAAGCACTGTTGACTAGTCCAGTTCAGAGAGACAGTCCATATGAAAGTGTCTGGAACTACATAATGCCCAATCATTAACTCTCTTAAATTATTTTTTTTTAGCTATGTCACACATGTGCACATGGGCGGCAGATAAAGGGCTTGAGTAAGGGGAGTTCCGAGTCATACCAGGATGTGGCAGAGTGCACTGACACGTTTTCTCCCTTTCCTGCAGACCATTCACAGGGGATTCCATCTGGCCCTCTTGACGTCACATCCGGGACCGAGCCTATGGAAGAAGACCTTGCCGGCTCCGGCACCTGTGATGTCACATCCGGGCTCGAGCCGATAGCTGACGACCTTCATGAGCCCGACCCCTTTGATCTCCCTTCCTGTCTTCCCCTTTAAAAGCCTCCACCTTTACCCTAATCTCTCAGTTCTGTTTTGGACTTGATTTTGTGCACATCAGTGCTGTGTAACATTCTCACGACTTTGTAGCCAGGATACCAATTATACGGGTGGCTGCCCCAAACCTTGCTATGGCTCTTTGTGGCTTTTGTGACAGCTAATATTTACAAAATCATGTATTACTGTTACTGTCCTTTAATATTCTCTTTAAAGATACAGTCATTGGATTTGAGAAACTAAGCATTTCACTACTTATTGTACTTTATGTGTTGTATGGAACAAAAAAAATGGATTCGATGAAGTGGTCTGCAGGCAGAAGCACACTCAAATCACATGATTTTATTCTCAACAGCTCCTCATATGCAGTCATATTGCAATTGGCCAAGTTGTATTGGTCCTTTCAACTACAGCTTTAGTGAAATATTGGATGTGTGTCATAAGCAATCCAATAAAGATGACTATTTATTGTTGCATTTTCATACATTGTTGGGTCTGTCATGTCTGTGTGCATGCTGCCTTCCAGTATTTTGCTCTTCACCTCCATCAACGCCATGCTATCTTCTCTTTTTTCCATTTGGAAACTGGTGCAGGTTGTGTTATTTTTTTAAAATATGAACCGCAGAACCCATAGCATGGGTTGACTGTGATTTTCCTGTTATGTTCTGTGCTGTTACATTTTATATACCTTATGGAGTGAGATTCATAATGAGTGGCAGCATTGTGCATGTTGGTCATGTGTGCATGTAAGACTTCCATTGTATTTTATGCACATTACAATAAATCTGAACTAATTGCACTAAGTTACATTTTTATCAAAGCCTTAGATTCTTGAAAAAGCCAAGGCCTCCTGCATGCTAATGTTAAGGTCACAAGGCAAAACAACACTTTTCTGTGTCATGTACTTAACACTTTTTGCTTGAAAAATGGGTGCATTTACTAAATTTTAAGGTTTTTGTTTTAACATTTGGATTCTTGCCCTTTGAAAGCCATTATAATCTGCAAAAACAAGCATGATATTTTTTTTAAATGAATAAAAAATATTTCAATTTCAAACACAATTTCATGTGGCAAATTAATATATTCAGCAATTTGTGATCAAATAACTGAAGCTCACTTGTTAGGCCTTATGTGAAGAAATACATAAAGTTTTTAGTCGCCATATTACAAAAAAGCATAGCAGTGCTGGAGAAAGATACTCTATTCACTATGTGAAAGGACAGAAGGAGTGGAATCATTTTAGTTTAAGCAAACAGAGATTGAGAGGTCACACGATTAAAGTTTTTAAAATTATGAAAGGAATTAAGTGCTGTACTTCAACAAGAATGTGAGGACATTGATGGAAACTTGGTAAGGGTAGATCTTATAAAAAACATAAACATTTTGTCTTTCACATTGCATAGGTATACATTAAAGAAATTGTTTTGATTATTCCATGTGATTTTTCACATTTTTGGGCTTTAAATGCAAAAATATAAACTATTTATATCCATCATGTAACATTTTTTTCGCAAAACACATTTTTAGCTGTCAATTATAGTTTTTATTGTTTTTTCGCTTTAATTAATTATACATATTTTAATAATAATTTGTTTCAATTTTAAATTTTCTAAGACTGAAATCTATGTTTTAAGCATAAGAGTTATTTTTTAACACTTATTAAATAAAATGATCACCATTGGTTCATATGTGGAGACCTGAAAGTTCTATGTATCTTACTGGGTCAGCAATGAGGGAATGCAAAATTCCCATATTTTCTCTGTATGTGGGATAGCCGACCCTACATGTTACACTGGGTTCAGAAGGAGTGGTCAGTTAGAAAAAAGCTACAACTAGGGTCAAGAAACATCATCAGACCTCGCTTGCAAGATTTACAAAAAGCGCTCCCATCACCCCGTCATATTAAGTTTGGATTCATGAAGAAGTTTGTCAAAGCTCTATCAAAAAACGGAGCCTTAGTTATGTATTTATTCTGAAAGTTTGTCTGAGGCTTACCTGAAAGACGGCATTTTTCCCAGACCTGATATTAGCAAAATGATTTCTGATGAAGTATTGTGTAGTACAATGAATGGTCTGGAAAGTTTTTAGGTAACAATAATGATCCAAAGTATAAAGACATTGTGAAAAATGTATTAAGTTTAAAAAATTGTGTTGCAACAAGAATCTCAAAGTTCACTTTTTGGATTTGCATTTTCTCCTGAAAATCTTGGAGCAGTGAGGGAAGAAGTGACAAAAACTAGAGAAGCTATACGCTTTACATACACGATTAAAAGTATTAGATTGGCTAAATATTCATATTTTATTGAATTAGATCAACATTGTATACATGAATAAACGGTAATTTGTTATATTTCAATTAAATTTCCTTTCAGTTTTCTACTTAAATGAGACATGATCGAAACATTCCAATTTTTTAACTGTGTTCATGAATGCAAATAAAAATAAATATTCACAAAAACTCAGACCTGTGAATAGAGACCAAGCAGTGTGGAAGACAATGTTACTTTAGGGACTTTCAAAACTTGACTCTGTTATTTTGGAAAATTTAGGCAAATAAGATTGGCAAGCCTCATTGGCATGGATGGTCTGGTCTTGTCAAAGTTGTTCTGATGTTCAAAAGAATATCTAACTCACTACATTTGCCTCAGTAAAAAAAATTAAAAGATATTGTAGTTAACATCACAATATTGCTCCCAGGCTCAGTAACAGTAATCTGTGACAGGCAGAAACAATGCTGACTTACTGAGCATTTGTGAATATTCTTTACATTGCTGACCTTATCATGTTAGGTGATGTGTTTTTTTCCCGTTACTCTCTCTCAATGGGTTCAGTTCCTGCCTCATCTGATTACACTTGCAATCTTTTACTGTGAAATTTGAAACCGTAACTCACATTTCCTCTAACTGTGCAAGTTTCAACATGTTCACCTTATTGTCATCTCTTTAAGTCACAGCACTGTCAGTTTGGGCTTACGTCAATGGGGATTTTGTTTTTCTTTCTTAATCACGAAACTGTCAAACACAAACAAACATATGAAATTAATTTTAATTGTCTGCATTCCTTTACTTTATTTGCTTTCTTTCGTTTTCTTTGTGCTAATTTTCGCAAGGTTTCTTTGTGTACAAAAGAATGTAACTGCAAGATACAAATTAATTAAGGCATTTTTTTTTTTATTTTAAAAAAGTATAAAGTATACCGAGGGCTACCCGAAATATATTATTAATTAAATAAATGTTAGAGATTATGTGAAAATAATCAAACATGATGATGTTGTGATGGATTACTATCAGGATATTAAATAATTAAATAAATAAATGAAGAATAAAGTTCAATAGTGAAGTTGCTACATGCCAAGAACAAGGGAAAACAAAATTCTGTTATTTTTAATTTCATTAGTATGACAGCAGAAATACAAACAAACAAAAGGGAAAAAGGTGATAAATTCATTTAGTGAGATATCTACAGCACAGGAAAAATTATTAACATTACATTATGAAACTAATATATTTGCTGCAACATCTGAAAGCAAATACCTTGGGAATTGTGTTACTCTGTGTCTGCATAGGTATGCCGAACATTTGTACATGTGAAGAATGTGCACATAGTTTATATCAGTGTCACTTGTACTTGTAGTGATATGTAATATGCAGATTTAAAAAAATTGAAGAATATTAGGGCAGCCCTATTATTAGAATGGTCAGTAGTTATCACAATATGTAATCTAATATAGACATTTACAGAAGAATGTTGACTATGCTGTTTCAGCTTTAATATACAGTATATATAATTATATATATAATACACACACTGTATATGTACATAAGGATAGGCAATACCTCATAAGTTTGAAATCTGTTATAAAGTCGAGCTGTCTAAATTCCGTATGTATAATCAAAAACGAAAAAGAGACATTCATGTTAATAAATGAAACACAACATCTTGCCTAAGGACTGAAAAAATAATCTAGGATTTGTACCATCTGGACTTTATTAATAATTACTTATATGACCAATATTAACAGCCTTAACATCCTATCTAAAAAATTAACAATTTTGATCATGTATAAGTTTCTACATAATGCACACTTTTTATGTTTTGTTTTAATGTAATTCTGTGAAATTCTTTTACTATATAATAAATGAATATGTTTACAGATTGTGATAATTAAAAAAAAGTCTATGTAGTTTTGATTAAACATGTTGATTCACTATAAGGTTAACTTTAATTGTGCAAAATTAGACTAAACACCCATGCACCATATGTAATACAGAAGCAAACAATAAAGCAACGCAACAGAGAAACATTTCCTAAGCAGTGCAGTGTCATGCTAATGAGGGCCAGATTTCTGTCACTTAGCAACCAAGTTAAACAAGGAAGAGTGCAGGAATAAGGCTGTACTCAGTCACGTATTGACTAATTGTCTGCAATGTCAAATATGCTTCATCATCAGTTACACTTTCAATGAACAGTTTTTCTTGAAATCTTTTGCTGGGTTGCTAGAGGTCACTGTAACGTATAGGTTCTCTTTTAGAAACAATACAAGACCTAATTTATAATTGACAGGGAAAGAGAAGGAAGAATGTAACACGAAGAGACAAGCCCTGAGAAAACACTACTCTGCCATAACTTGAGAACCAAGAAGTCTTCTTATTTTACAGGACCGAAAACTGAAAGAAGGTAAGAAAAATGTTTAGAAATATCGCTTTGCTTTAAATTCACTATATAAATGGATATATGCTGCAGTAAAATTTTTAGAAATTTCTAAATCATTTTCCCAAAGTAAGCAAGGTGGATTGTGTGTATATAAAGTTGAGTTTATAGTGTTCATACGTTCGGTGTTTTTCTTCCACCCCTAAGATCATGTGGTAAAGGAAAACAAGTAAAATCATGTTACAATGAAGTAGATTGCTTTGATGCTTGCAGTTATTAGTGGGAGATGCCACATCTGAAAGCCCTGGGCTGATTCATGATTCTAAAGAAGGAAAATATAGCCTGCTGGGATAGGCTCCAACTGCCCTGTAACCTTACTCTGGATAAGCGAGTTTGGAAAAAGGATTGATGGAAAATACATGTCAGGTTCACATTTTCTATAACTAATCATATATAATTTTATCTTTGATGCTCTCACCACATTTATGTCAGTCTCCTCTAGACGCTTTTGTTTTCTGCTTATAGTACAAAGACATCTATGTGAATGCTTATTGGCAAATGTGTTTGAATTCTCTCACTGCAATGCTTTTATACAACATATGGAAAATGATCCTCCTTACTGCTTATTACTATTTTGTTATTCTTCAAAAAGTGGGTAATGAGACTGGGCTGGAACTATAGTTTGGTCCCTTCCTGCATAGTTTACATCCCCAAACTTGGACTTTTCTCCAAGTATTTCAGATTTCCTTCACCACTGCAACAATATATTTTTAGGATGATGGCAATTCTAAATTGGCCCAGTAGAACAATGTGCCTTGCAATAGGCTGGCATCACATTCACTTGATGAGTTTTCCTTGTACAGATTCTAACTCACTGCAGCCCTAAAATGAGATTAAGTTGGTTGAGAAAATGGATGGATGGAATACGACTTTTACTGTACTGGCACTATGTGATAGAATGGACACTTATACATGCAATATATAATAATATATATACAATTTAATGCTACCAATTTTAATGACTTCAATTTGCATTGAATTGGACACCATAAAGCATTAACATTAGAGACCTGAAATCAATTTATTATAATGCAAAATTATTCTAATTACTACATGTCCTATAATACTATCAAGTAAACTATGAGTTACTCAAAAAAAAAAACTCTTTATAGACGTATGTCATTGCTGCTCTGACAGCATCAGAAAATATTCAATTTAAATGATATCTTCACTAGTAAATCAAACTAGCATTCCCTACTGGTAATAAACAAAAAAAAAAATGAAATAATACATTTCTGGGAAACTAAAGGCATGTATCCTAAAAAACACTGCAATGAATCATATGGTCCAAAAATGTGTGCAGCCAGCTGAGCCATCCTACCACTAATTTAAACTTCATACCAAAAGTCCAGAATGTATTTTCACAAAAACGTCTTTTGTTAAATTAAAAGCTCTAAATGATCATTAAAGGTTTTTTAATTTTGTCATGATGTGAATTGTAAATAACAATGGGCTACTAACTACTATTTTTCATATTTGTTAGTTTTAAGGTACTGTAAATGAAAAACATTTACAGTACAGAACAGACATTTGCATATACTAGTGATGTCTTCTTTTACTTTATGAACACTTCTGTTGATTCTTCCTACCCCGGTTTTATGATATTTCAGTTGGTTTTAATATAAACACTGATTTATGTACAACTACAAATAAACAAACTTAATTTTATATAATGTCTTTATATAGTGGACATCATTCCAAATCACTTTACAAGTACAGAAGCATAGTATTTTACAACTGCTCATAAGTAGAATAGAATAGCTTATGTGTATGATTAAGAGATACAATATTTGTTGTGAGCCAAATGAAACCTAAAAGATTTCCCTTAATTTCAGCTGTGGTTTCAGGCCTAAGCTTTGCGCAAAATGTCAGCACAAAACATACTCACAAAGTACAAGTAGCACAGAAAAATCATAGTGAAGTATATCATACAAAAATTTCTAGAGGCTTAACTTTGTAATTCTCTCAATTTTCAGAATTAAAGTTAACACAACATAAATGCAAATGTGGAACAGACATCGTCTATTTATACCTCCTGTAGAATATTAGGGTAAAAGGGCTCTGCTTATCCAGCTCAGGACTGTGGAGGAGTACTGGCTATCCCAGCAATCCCTGGGTATAGCATAACTGAATGTTTAAGTGCAGAATTTTTCCATGTATTTAAAAGAAGCATATTTAAGGAGGTGGCATGGTGGTGCTGTGGTTAACACTGTTGCTTCACAGCTTGAAGAATGTAGTTTAAACTGCTGGACCTATCATATCTATGATGTATTTAAATGTTCTTCCTGAAATAGCATTTTTTAAACCATGACTCTTTTTATCACATTGCAAAGATGTGTCTTAAATTATTTGGTGATTGACCCATCCTGAGTGACCATGACTACCACTGGATGGAACCCCATGCAGGCAACTGGCACCTCTAAATTGTATCGGTGTGGTGTGAGTTATTGTGAGTGTGCCTGGTGATGGACTGACATTTCCACCAGATATGTTTCTTATTTGTGCCTGGAGAGCCAAGTTCCTCATGACTCTGCGATTGTAAACACGACTGATTAAGAAACACTGATCATATTTTTATTTTATGTGGCATCTTTCATAATCAACATTGTTCCAAAGATTTTCATGTGCAAAACTATGACGGCTTTTAGGCAAAAAAGTGAGTCTGCAACAAACTGCAACTTTTGCATTTTTGGCTCTACTTTTCTACACATATATTTGTTAAGGTATGAATTTTGCTACTGGCAATGTTACAATCTTTGCTTTATTATTGCAAAAAATAACCTCTAAAACACAATTTTCAAATTCTGTAGGTATACAATTAGCATGGTCATTTTCTAGCTCATTCTGCACACATTTCCCCCACCAAAATTTTGTAAACATGTTTCAGACAAGGATAACATTAGCTTTAATATGCCAGAAAAAGCAAAGAATTCTTATTGTTTTTATTACTATTATATATCATATAGAAGAGACTGGTACAATTACGGAACAAAGCCCTTTAATAATACTCATCGAAGAAGCGCTTTTACTCTCATTTTCTTTGGGTACAGAAGATCATTACTTTTCCAGTTGAGATATCAAGTATAAAATGTGTTTGGAAGTTCTTTATATATTTTGAAAATAATGACATTGAAATCATTTATTGGTTATTACTTGTTTCTTTTTATATACGTGCTATATGCAGAGATACACACACACACACAGTTATGAACTCAAATATTGCTAAACACATATTAAACAATATCACATGGACATACATATAAATTATACACAGATTAAGTCCAATTGTTCTGTTTTGTGCATAATACAAATTACCTAAACTACATCAGTTTCTTTTTGTGCTCTCCTTCGAAGCCCTGAATATGATTAATGAGCAGCCAAAGGGCCTGAAGTATTTATAATGAATCCTTTGTAATGGGGAGGTGTGTAGCATCAAAGCCCACATCATATCCAAAAACAATCATTTATCACGGCCCTGATTTGACTTCATGAATTTCCACTCTACTGTGAAAAAAAAAATCACTGATCGCTCAACTGTAACACTTGTTAGTTTCTGCTTACTATCAACAGTCATTTTGTTTTAACTGAATGAACTACTCATCATTTCTTTATTTGGTTTATTAGCTGTAAATTAGAAAAAGATATAGTTTATCAACCTTGACTTCGTATATGAATAATTAAGTAAAATCCAGCCCAGTTCCTATTAGTACTCTGAAGTATACGAAGAATTAGAAACTGCTCCTTGTATGGCTTTTACAAATGCAGCTATCAGGTGGGGGCTGAATTCTGTTTTATTAAGTTTGACTTGATTGTATAGAATGTTTTTCTTTGTTTAATAACTTGATTATATGGAATGTTATTTTCCTCCAATAAATAAACAAATTCAGCTAGAGCACTTTATTTTACTCAGTTTCAGCTTTACTAAAACATTGAGAGTTAAGTCTAATGAACAACTCAAAGTAATCTTCATGCAAAGAACAATAATCAGAACAAAAATTCCTTTTCATTAAAGACGGTGTAGACTATGTAGTTTTTAGTGTTAATGATCATTTGATTCAGAAGGGGTAGAACTAACTGGCATGAAAGGCAATTGTTGACTTTTCTTAATTTTACACAGAATAATATATGTTTTCAAATATACACATATGTTATGGATGCCTTATAGAACACAGATGAGATAAGAAAATATTAATATTTAGAAAATAAAAAAATAATGTAAAATATACTCTTTTTCTTTTTCCATTCAGGAAAATGGCAAAAGGAAAGAAAAAAGCAGGACCAAAAGGAAAGAAAATCACCCTTAAAATGGCCAAAAGCTCCATAAAGATGACAGTTGATGGCAAAAGACGACTTGACCTCAGCAACATGGGCATTGCAACATTCCCCAAATGCTTACTTAAACTGGCAGATGTGGAGGAGCTCGATCTTAGCAGAAATATGCTCACAAAAATTCCAGAGTATATTGAAAAGTTTCAGAATCTGCGCTGGCTTGATTTACACAGTAACCATATCGAAAAGATCCCAGACAGCATTGGGCAACTACAAAACCTATATTATCTCAATCTTTGCAATAACAAATTGACAGCAAATTCAATCCCCATTGAAATCAGCCAGCTAAAGAACATGCGTCATCTGAATCTTGGAATGAATGAATTTGAATGCATCCCAACAACAATCGCAGCTCTGAAAGAACTGCAGGAATTGGGTCTTTTTGACAATAAGCTCACCACCCTCCCTGAAAATGTTGCAAAGCTCCCAAAGCTCAAAAAGGTTAATACCAAACGGAATCCATTCCCACAGCCAGCAGAGGAAGAAGAGTTGGACCCCATAAAACGTGTAGAGAGCCTTTACTTGGTTCATGAAGATAAACTGTGTGTGCCATGTTCGAAAAAGTGCAAAGATGAAAGGGAGAAGTTGAACAAAATGAAAACATGTACATCTTCACAAAAGAAAGTAAATTTTACTGGGCTTATTACCCCAAATTCCATAGCTCAAGAAACCCAAGCAGTGTGGAGGTAAATAAATCTAATCAGGAAAAAAATGTTAAAAAAAATTAATAAACCTAACCTAATAAACCTAATTAGATAGATAGATAGATAGATAGATAGATAGATAGATAGATAGATAGATAGATAGATAGATAGATAGAGTGCATAATAAATACTGTACATACAGAATTAATTTTCATACAAAGGTATACAGTTAATCCTGAATGATACAGCTGAAATTAATTTTATCTATCTGCAAATATAGCCATTCACTACATTTTGGGAAACCATCACTTTGGAAGCGCATAGCTTGTTATGATTAGTGTTGTTCAAATCACAAATATTCTGAGGCTTTTTTCCTAAGCAAAATACATCAAGGTGAAATTTTCTTACACTTTAAGCATATGCTGTGCCAAAGAACCTAAGCGTGTCATCTAGACATTTACAGTCCATACGTTTCTATCCAACTTTCCTTTACATACTCAAAAGGCATAAAATCAAAATCTTACTAAAGATTATATGTCTTTTAAAATAAAAGTATGAATTAACCTAATGTTCGGATTCAGCGGGTTGGAAAATGGATGGATTAACCTAATGAGAGAATAAAATACATGCTTGAAGCCATTAATGTTTTCAATGGTATTATTTTTTTTTTTTTGAGATTGCACTAAAAAGTCTGTTTAGAATCATGAAGACAAGGAAAGTATTGGCCACTAAATGTATCTACATGAACAACACTACAAGAACCTACTTATTCAAATTCCTGAACACAGGAAAAGGTGCTTCGCAGGTATCCTGAAGGCACTAAAACAAGCTTTGGCCCAAGATGAAGACTACATAATTTAGTAACACTTTTGTTTAAGTATGGCAAAAATTTATCTGTTACTCATTTACTCTTATGTAGCAAGATCTTAACAAAGGCTTCTTTTGGTCGTCATAAAGTATCTATCTATCTATCTATCTATCTATCTATCTATCTATCTATCTATCTATCTATCTATCTATCTATCTATCTATCTATCTATCTATCTATCTATCTATCTATCTATCTATCTATCTATCTATCTATCTATCTATCTATCTATCTAACAGTTATAAAACATCAGCAGATAGGTTATTCATCTCTGTGCAGTGTTGCATATTGACATGATGGTAAAATGATTTGTTAATATGAAGGATTCACCGGTCTGATGCTAAATATATAATATCATCGTCTCAGTTAAGCCACTCTGAAGTGAAATTGTGTTAGTCGGCCACATTGCAAAGATGAATAAATACTTTACTGATGCTTTGTTACTGAAGTGTTATGAAGACCCAAAAAAGTGTTTGTTAAGGTCATGCTACATAAAAGTAAATGAGTAATAGATACAATATTCACAGTACCTAAACTAAAGTGTTACTCATAATTTTTATGTTACTGATCCAAACTTATAACCTGCAATACAGAAGAACAAAAATTGTGAAAAGCAGAAATACTGATAGATATTGATAAATGTATAACAGAATAATAAAATATAATATGCTGCCATATTTGTGCTTATACTCTAGGGCTGTTTGCTTTAAAAATGAATCTTTATAGCTGTGCCCTGTAAAAGATATATGTATATGAAGTATGCAGTACATGAAATTGAGGAAAATTTCTGAAAGTGAAACGTAACAGTCAGATAGACAAACAATCCAAAAGGAAAGGTACCGATATTCTAAATACAATACAATAATTACAGATATGAAAACAGAAAAGTTTCTACTTATAAATCTACAATAATCAAACAAACCATTTTTCACAAATTCACACTTCCTCATATGAGAACGGTAGATTGTTTATTCCAGTATAACTGAATGGGAGGTGTTTAAGTTTTCCCAGGGCTTCTAACTAATGATTTGCCAACTGTAATACAACTCTCCTCTCCATCCATGGTTTCAAATACAGAATCCCAGAATTATACCTGATTACAAAATGCTAAACACAACCTGCCAAGCATCAATAAGCAGTAATGAAAAAATATATAGGAGCTAAACTAAACTAGGCTAAAAAAATGCAAAATTATTTTAAATGCCGATGGTAAAGACTTCTACTGGAAACTGCAATGCTTACAAATCAACAGAGGATTGTACTTTATGTACAGGTTGTTGCTCTCCACTAACATACACACAAGATATACATTAACACCACAAACCAGCAATAACACTGAAACAGTAAGGCCAGTAAATGTGGTCAGCGTCATACACAAACTAGTCTAAATAACAATCTTGTGCTACATAATTTTCTTGGGAATCAGTTTTGCCTATTTTGGGTTTATCTTGGCTGCCACCTAAAACAACAACATGTCCAAACTCCTTTCTTTTCACATCATTTCTCTATGGTTCTGGACAATTATACATTTTCAGACATCTACCTGGTATAAATTAGTCTCATTTCATGTAGGCATTTCTGAGGCCATTATACAATGCTATTGTCTCATAGAGCTGTATCCTTAATCAAGCAACGTTTTTTATCTAATAAAAACTAACTGTTCATCACTGCTTTAACTGTGTATGTGGGCTCCCGGTGCAGTGACTACATCAATCGCCAGTAAATAATGATTCAAATCATACACAGTCGATAAAAATCATATTTCATTGTGAAACTAAATTAGCTATGATATAATCAGATTAAAAAATCATTTTTTTAATAAACCTAATCAAGATGTTACTGTAAAAAAATCATAATAATTCTAATTTTTACCAATTATTCCTGACAATAACATGCAGTATATATAAGGTAAGAGAGGAATTACAAATGTAAGCAGAAATTAGAACTTAAAGAATGACTCAGCAGATGTTCTTCATGATTGCAACTGAGAAATAAATAAATAAATAAAAATGGAAACAAAAAAGTGCATTAATATAAAATAAAAGAGGCCCAATCTCAGCTGATAGATTTATAAGCACATGGTCTGATCGACAAACTAGACAATGTACAACTTTTCAAGATACATACAACTAAAATCCTGGAAAAAAAGAAAATTCTGGTTGAGATATGTAAGAATTGAGGATTTTCTAAAAGATTATTTTTAAATGTGGTTCTTACTTAGTTTTTACATGGAGATATGCCTTTGATTCTGCATATTCTTTATATTCTGTAATTATCCCAGGACATTGTAATATTGACTAGTGAAATGAGGTAAACTCTACCCAGCTTTCTCTACTTACAAATGTGAAAAGAAACATCTCCAACTTAACATTTTTGTTAGCAGTGTACTGATTACTCTGGCCATTTAATGTTTCATTTAAAAAATCATTTTAGTTTACATATTATAGCCTCTATGTGTTATTTTACTTTACTGGTATTGTACGTTAAGCACAAAGCTCAATTATGCCAATATAAAAGCACTGCATATCTGTAGTTGGTATATTAAAAGACAATGCTACTGTTGGCCAAGCTCTGTGTGATTTTATTTCCATTTGGATACACTTGAAGGACTCACAATAATTTTATTTTAAGCGATAAAATATTAAGGGATAATTATGGGATGCAAGCACACCAAACTGTACAAATGCTGCACTGTACACACATCTGAAATGCTTACTGGTAAATAAACATGTGGTTTCGAGATGTTAGTGTATTTTAACCTATTAATAGACATAATACTAACAAACATTAACATAATATTTACTGTTACTCTGTTACTTTTTTAGTTATTACTTTTCTCATTTTGACTGTCCAAAACATGGTAATTATAATGTTTTCTTAAACAGGAATAAATACTCAGGACTTAAATATATTTAAAATAAATAAAATAATGTAAACATACCTAGTTGGCCGGATCTCTTTGGTATATTTTAATATAATGAATTTTCAAAAGCTACTGTAGTTTACTTAGATTAGTACTTTTGCTATTACTATTAAATATAAAACATGAAAAACCAAGCAAAAAAGGACTTTGAAACAAATTCATCATGTTTTAAACAGACAGGAGGAGAAATCTAATTTTCTTACAGAACACAATTCTTCTTCTTCTTCTTCAAAACTACTTTGTTACGTTAACATTTTGATTGTTATTTTGCAATGTATAGTATATTAAGGGTTTTTGAACAGTTCCAAGGCTCCAAACAAAATACACTTTTCTGTATATGAACAAACACGAAAAATAAATATTCATTTAGCAAACTAGCAGAGTATGCCAGATAAGGCTTTTTACTTTTGTGAGGAATGCAGTGTAGGTCTTATACATTTTTTTTCTTGAAGTTATGCTTACTTAATGACACAAAATGTAGCAATATAAAATGCAAAATGTTAAGAAATAAACATGAAGCAGATAATAGCAGCATTAAAAAGAAGAAGCTCTATTTATATTTTTTGTTTTTACAAGAACAGGAGTGCTAATGCTCCAAACAGAACATCTCTTGAAGAAAGGCTGTAGCAACACTGGATATCTCTTGGAGATTCCTAAGTGTACCCCATGTGCACAATATCACATAAGTAGAGTGAAAAACTACAGGATCTTGCTGCCATTATGAGGAGCCTCTTGAAGCCTTTTCATGCTTTTTAATTGGGCACCAGTGAAAGACTGTGAATTGCTGTCAGCACTGAAGATGAACTTGTGCTTTGTCCCAAGAAAAAGTTAAGGTTGGTACAGACTGTTAAGTGTTGATCCAATTATATGTTTATTATAAAAAGCCCCAGAGGCAGAAAATATACTTCATCAGTAAAGTATGCTACAGGCTTCCTCTGCGTGTCGACATATCAATTAGCTCTCTTATGTTTTAAAAGTGTCTAAGCTGATATAACTGTGGGATGCATTCGATCTTACCGCACATTAATAATGGCTTCAGTGACCCCTTTCCCTTTTAATGAAGGTACAGCAGAGCAAAACCTAAGTAAAAGCAGAAAATCAATTTCACTCTCCAAGATGGGCACATCAGAAATTGACAACGGAAACTCTTTTAGTGCTCTCTGACTTTACCTCTTAAAGGCTGCGATTTGATCTTTATTCTGAAACACAAGGAACAGAGAATGTCCACTAGTCATAAATATTTCCAGTGCATTGTCCTGCAATAAAAAAACACCAAAAACAAACAAATAAATAAATACACAAGTATAAAATTACCAGCACCGGCCAAAGTAGAGCCACATCACAAATTTCTGTTGTACAGGATTTCTTCTTAACCTGAACATTAAAACTCTCATACTCTAGCTAGAATTAAATGAAAATAAATGAATAAAGTCAATATTTTATATTTTTTTAATATTTGGAATATATGAAAGAATTTTAATGACGAGTGTGACTGCTATATCTCAAAGAAGATGTGGCATCTAATAATGTACTAGTATCTAAAAATTAAACTTTCCTTAAATATACTGTAAGTGTCAGAGCCAAGTCTGCTTTGGGATTCTAAAGCTATGTATAATATGAAAATATAGATATTTGAAACTAATATGGCAAGAATAAAAAAAGCAGTATGTACATTTTTATCATTTTTCACTTTAGTTTTTCTATTTGTAACTTGAAATTATACATTTTTTAAAATACTAGTATTATATTTAAATAAATACAATTACAACAGTAAAATAAATATGTCATAGGAAATACCTGGGCTACAAGAGCTTTTGTTTATATCTCTGCTAAAAAATAAAATAAAAAGAACAACAAGCAGAATGAAAGCCCAGGGTATGACTGCAACAGAGAAGCATTTTTAAACAGCTACACTGTACATACATAAAAAAAAACAAAAACTACCCAGGAAACTGTATTCTTGTATTAAGCACTCAGGTAAGAAAATGAGAGAATGTTCTGATTACATAACCATTCCCAATCTGAACACATTCACAACAATTTTCATATTCCAATAAATTACACACAGGAATGAATACCTGATGAAGGAATCTTCTGTAATGTATTTCTTTGATTTCATGAAAAGGATACCTGCAGCAGGTAGGTGTTTCTCCAGGTACTGCTTTATTAAACAAGCTACAAATGAAGGAATTTCTAACACTGAAACAAAATAAGTATGCAAATCGTAATTAATGACTGAGATTTCAAATAGGAGCAGAACAATTTAAAAACAAAAAAGCCAAAAGCACCAAAGTTTTGCTGTGTTTAAGCATGTAAAGACTTAATATGATAAAACCTCACTTTACCTGGAAGGATGATGAATTTTACAAAAGACATTGTTGGAGTCAGAAAGTGTGAAATTTTCACATATGTAGAAATCAGCTTTACCAAACATCAGCACCCCCTCTGCTATGACATGGCCTTTCAGGATTGCCACTGACAGCTTTATATTTATCTGAAAAGCAGTGCAGTGAAATTTAAATGAAAAAGGTAAAATAAATCTGGCATCATCTAAAATAATTAAAACTTTCAGTTATATTTGATCAAAACAGCATGGTAGCGCGGCTTCATCATTGATGCAGCATTCTGGGATCAAATCCTGCGTCCACTTATTGCCCAACTGGAGTTTATAAGTTTTCCAAATGTCTCTGCAGATTTCTTCTGGGTACTCCAATGTTCTTGCCTCATCCCCAAAACCAAGCTTTGGCTAATTGGTACATCAGTATAGGACCCTCATTAGTGTATATGTGCGTGAGTGGGCTCTGTGATGGCAGAAGGCAGGGCTTTTCCTTGTGCAAAGTGCAGTCAGATAGGTTTGGGATTCTTGCAGGTTTAAAACAGTTATTAAAGTCATCTGACAAAGAAATGGTCCAGTTGCTTCTTTGTCTAGTGATTTCAAGCAATGTGCTACTTGTGGCGAGAAACTGGCTTTGTTTATTTACAAATTTTAGGGGCTGTGTATTTTTTTTTTTCCCCGCACAAGAACATTCACACATGTAATTTTATCCAACTTTATACATAGAAGGTATTAGAGATGCATACAAAAATAGATTTGAAAAACTATATCAATGATCAATGAGAGTAATTTTAATGGCAAGCATTTATTGTAACAAACAACATACCAGTTTTAACCTGCAACTCTCAGCCTATTGATGGACTATGATATCTGCTACACCACATTTATGTTTGGGCTCATTCATTGTTTAGTGTCATCTTCTAGAG
Organism: Erpetoichthys calabaricus; assembly: GCF_900747795.2. Lineage (NCBI taxonomy): Eukaryota > Metazoa > Chordata > Cladistia > Polypteriformes > Polypteridae > Erpetoichthys > Erpetoichthys calabaricus. Next base: position 280,319,056 of record NC_041395.2, read on the forward strand.
TTGTGTCACTGAAGCTCCTGAACTGCTACAGACAAGTACAGCATACAGCAGGACTTTACCTTTATTTAAGATGCAGGGTCAATAAAAGCCTGCAGCACCACTGACCATCTTGGATAAGGTTTGATTATGCAGGAAGAAAATGTTAGCAAATGTATTGGAAAGAAAAAAATGCATAATTGAGTGGCAAAAAATACATCATATTAGTCACAATACGCATTTTAGTCTAGATTAAGACTTCTTACTTAGAGAAAAACATTTTAAATGTAATCTGAGTGCTGACAGCTGCAGGGAATCTGGCTTTAAATCATGGTCTGTTCAGGAGCTATGGAAATTTTGCATTCCTTCTTGAGTTTTCTCAGGGGATTCCAGTTGCCTCCAGCATAATGACATTAAGTATTATGCTGGTTGGAGACTAGAATTTGGCCTGTGGTTAGATGACTAAATGTGCCCTTTTCAGTTGGTCCTGACTTGTGCCTGATGCTGCCAGAACAGATCACTGCGATCCTATGAGGTTTACACAAATGGAGGGATGGATCTTTTTCAAACACAGTTCATACCAAAAATGATACAGGTATGAGCTAAAAAAGTAATATTATCATATAAAAAAGAATGGGTGAGCACTGTACCTTACCAGGCTTTACCAACAGTACGCTTATTAAGTAAAAAAAGTTAGTAACAGTGATGGTATTTCCACAGAATATTACAATTATTAACACGCTGCATATTAACAAACACAAAGGAAAGAAGAAAAAATCTCTCTCTATATATATATAAATATATAGTAAGTATAAAAGCAAAGAAATTGTATATAAAAATATATAGATCAAGTATCCAGGATAAGGTTTAAAAGAAACATATGAAAAACAGATCAAGCGTTGTTATGTCATGCATGGCTAATGTTATTGTTTCTATTTATTTCTGAGAACAAACATGCACCTGTCTCTCTTTCTACCATCAACGTAACTGAATCCCCACAGGACTGAAATATCAACACCATATGGGTTACTAGCTTCCTGGCTGCAGTCTGCAATTAATATAAATCAAATAAACCTTTCCTTTCAATAAACACTCCCTGAGTACAAGAAAAAAGATCAGTGTTTATTACAAGAATTAATCAATGACATGTAAACAATAGAATTGTGATAATTGAATAGTAGCTTTCCATGCAGTGAATGCCCTAAGGATTCATTTTTTTGTCTGATTGTTTTTAAAAAAAATATGCATAGAAAAAAAAAAGAGATTTTTGTAATGCATTTCATCATGAATTATTCACTTTTAAAAGTCTACTCCTGAGTAGATAATACCAAGTAATGAACTCTCAAGTGTTACTCTTCTAGTCTGTTGACATTAAATGATAATTCATTGTAAGTAAAATCATGCTCTGAATGAGGTATATTACTGTATATGGTTTTTAACTTAAATAAATTGACCTTACATACAGATAACAAAAGGTTTATAGTTTTGTTGTATTTCTGTTTTTCAGAAATCTCCACTTGCACTTTTTCCGAATAATGCCGAAATCTCAGACCTGAGTTTTTTGATAAAATCATCCGCACGGGCAAAAACATTTAGTGTGCAGTAAAGACAAAAGAGGAGGTACAGTATGCACAAATAAACCAGACTAAGGCACCATCAACCATTCCTATCCGTTCTAACAATATTAAATCTTATTCATTTATGCAATGAAAGATGAAATAATCAGCATAATATTAAATTCAACTGACCTTAGAAATATAGTTTTAAAGGAAGACTACCTACGGCACTGTTCTGCTAACCACAAATGAGCAGTTTGTTTAATTTCAAACCACCAGCTTGCTTGATCTTGATAATACAATGTTTATTTTTATTCAGTTATAATAATTATTTACAACTATGTTTCCTCACATCTTCATGAAACACTAATGATCAAGTGGTTTCCACACTCTGGTCACTGAAGGTCTGCAACAAACTTATACTAAACCTGGTTAACACATAATCCATGGAAAAATAAGGAAACTGTGAAATGTGTACGGGGCCTTTACATTCACTAGAATTGATGAAATTAATTAGGAAAAGTGTGCAGGAGGACTAGCTGTTTAAAGAACATCCGGTAAGAATTTCATAAAAGTATACCATCAAAACAAATCCACTGTTTGCAGGGATCATGCACCCCACACTAGACAAGCCTCTTTATGTTGCATGAAATTTCAACATCTGATCAATAAAAATGATTCAGAAAAAAGATCTAGTTAGCATGTGAAAAGTGACACACATATCTTCTCTCTCAAAAGTGTAAAGTCTGGTAAAAGACAGCTTAAAGTGAGGTTTTATATTAATGAGCTTGGGGAAGATTATTCAGCTGACAGATATCACAGCAGGAATGAAACCTTCTAAATGAAAACAAGACAGCTGATGTCACCCCCTACTGCTTTTATGAATACATCTGTCAAATCAAACAAATGGCCTGTACAGCATGATCATTGCTTCTTTGTGCATAACTACCGAGGCACCACTTTATACACTTTGGTGGTATTTTTAATCATTGAAATGTCAAAACTGTGATGATAATGTTGCTATGAAATGTCAATAATTAATATAATTATAAATCCAGTGATTTCAGACACCATCCTATTAAAAAGACTCCAATACATGTGAAGTGTATTAGAGTAATAATTATTTAGAAATTAAACAGGTATGTTGATGCAATAGACAAAAAATATACATTTTTACACTTGTATATATTTGGCGGCTGTTAAAAAGTATATGAGGAGTAAATAGTAAATTGTTCATTCCATAAAAAATGAGAATAGTTTTGAAATAAAGCAATTAAAAAATGATGCAAACAGTAATAGATGCAATACAAGTATGAACAAGATTTAATACATTGACAAAGAGATATCATGTGAGTCGTTTTGGTGAATGGATACATGTTAGGGTGGCGCAGATTAAAAACACTGACAAAGTGAGACAATCTGATTCATTGTGCAGGACAGGGTAGCTCGTGGGGCTATTTGCTTTTCCCATATATCCTTTCAAAGCTATAAATAAATACATTTTTATACTCACCTTTCAGCAAAGCTTCCAATGATGTTTGCCAAATTATCCCATTCTGAGGTGTCCAGCTCAGGAAACAAAGCTCTCTCTTTCTGAGTTATCCTCAGAAGATTCTGCTTAGACTAATATGATTACCTTCCATGAGAATATAAAGAATTTTGTTTTGGAACAGCTTGTTGTCATGTGAAACTCCGTATACTTCATGCTTCAAGGAGAAACCCACACACATTACTGCAGTATAACTGAGATCAAAGAAGGATTTTAGCGTGAAAATGGTGAGTTGCCATGACAATAACACACAAGATTTTGAATGCCAACTTTCATCTCTAATGCCCAAATTAATTGATTTGGAGGACAAAAATCAAAGAAATAATGTTGCCTGATAGGCATGAAAGAAAACTATGGAATTGTATGTAACCCAATAGACTTTTTGAAAAAACTGTGACCAGCTGTATTTTCCAGTTTGTGTGCTTCTTTCACAATGAATGATAGCTGTCACCGAATTTTTACTATTAACAGAAATTCTTCTCATTCTAAAGCCTATTAGAAAGCTTTCCAGGAGACCTAGAAAATCTCCAGTCTCTCCTTTGCGGGCCAGTGGATTAATCTGTTCCCCAAACTTTATTGGATTTGGCCAGGAAGGCACCAACTCCTGAGAAGTGCTTTTGCATCTGTTTCTGTTGTATCCATGCTCATACCTTGGGAAGCTTTGACTTTTTTTGACCCAAAGTATGCTCTTGGAGCTACTGACAATTTCTAGGCCAAAGGCAGGTTTTGTCTATAATTTCTTCATCTTTGGGAAATTCCATTCTTAATACACATAAAACTTCCAGTTCCTTCCAGTGTTGGTGACTTTCTTCGTTGGTCATTACATCTCTCTTCATCAAGATACACATAAAGACGTTTATGCCTCTTTGGGTGGCGAATGAAGTCCTTAGGGCTTCCTGTGCCTTTTTGCATCAAATACACTGATGCCCCAATGCTGTTATCACCCTCTGGTCTTATTATTTTCCTTTGGAACCTGTGTGTCTATATTCATCCATAATTGTCCTCACAGGTGGCACAGTGGTAGTGCTGCTGCTTTGCAGTAAGGAGACTGTGGAAGATTGTGGGTTCACTTCCTGGTTCTCCCTGTGTGGATAGCACTTTGAGTACTGAGAAAAGCGCTATATAAATGTAATGAATTATTAATTATTATAATAGCATATCATTGCTAGCAGTAAAGTTAGACTCTGTCTTTCTATATATTATTGACATTGTCACATCTCAATTTTTAAGCTTTAGGAAATTCATGGAATAGTCCTTCTTCAACTTGCAGGGTGCTGTAGATGGTTGTAATGCTGCCATATTGATGAGTTGGCTTCTTAAAAATCAAGTGCAACAAAACTATTTTACCTCTTTGAGCCCGATCTGCTATTGATTAGGTTATGTAGCTATTTCTATGTACTACGGTGTAGTATTTCCAGTTTACCTACTGTACTGTAGTTGTGAAGTGAGATTTTACATATAACTTGATGAATATTTTGTATGTATTTATTTGTAATTTTTAGTGTTTACCCCCCCCCCCCCCCTCCATCCCCCCCAGGAATGGGTCTGTTTGAATTTTACAACAGGATTTGGGGGATGTGTCTTAAACCAGTTTGCCGAGTGTTTCTTTGCTAAAGTCATTTCTACCCCCCGCAAGTAGGCTAAGGTGTACTTTAACATATGGTTTGGGGGCAGGTGTTAAGATGTTCTTTGTCCCATTGGTCTGAGGTATGGCTGTTTGGAATTGGCTTGTCTCAGAGGCCTTTAAGTACCATGATGTCCTATTGGCTCTAGGGGTTGGACAGAACATCTATAAATGTATGTGTTTAACCTCACAATCTCTCTCTTGTTAACCTGTGATAATGTAGAAGTATCTCTCTCTTACTAACCAACATCTGAAAGTAGCATCTCTCTTGCTAACCTGTGATGATGAAGACAACACAATGAAGAGCACGGCTCAGCAGCCATTTTGAACAGACATGTGGCTGAAAGCTGAGCACCAATGATGCCTTAACTAGAGACATTTAAGTAACTGCAAGTCTGTGTGCCACCTGAACTACATATCACCATTTAATCAGGTTGTATGTTTGCCAATATTCAAATATACTTTGCATTTTGTTATTATTTATGAATATTATCAGTAATACATTATCCTATGTGTAACTTAACTTCTGCTTGTCTTTTTACTACATCTAATTGCCTGAGGTTATAGATATAGAAGGGAAGGTGGGGATAAGTTATATACAATAATACCTTATAAACAGTGGTAAGTCTGTGAGATTAGGCATGCTAAGGCTACATATTAATAATACAATAGGGGAAAGTAGAGCAATATATTACTCTACCAAGACGAAACAACTGTTTTGAACCTCATTTATGATAGTGAGTTCATAATGCTATGTATGTTCTGAAGTTGTGGGCAGAGAGGGGCTGTGTTGGGTGAAACAACTGCATGAGATAGGTGGCAATATTTTTATGTGTTATGTTTATTTGGATTTTATAGGTGGTGTGATGTGATGGGTAAGGGTAAATGTAGGTTTTTGTAATAGGTTTTTCTTTATTTATAATAATCAAAAATATATCAAGATAATGTTGCTTGTAAAATAATTAATAATATAAGAAAGATTTAAAAAGGCTGTTATAGTTTGTTGATTGATTCAGGGTTAATGAGGGAACAGTTATGGGGGAGTGCACTGCATCTATTTATTAGTCCTTATTGGCAAGATGTGCCATCGCGATCATGTCAAGCTTTCATTTTTCTTAATCCTATTCCTTTCTTTCAGTCTCTTTCTTCACAATGTCTCTTCTGATACCCTTATGGCTAACTTAACTATTGCCTTTTGTCTCTCAAGTACAGGGTCTTGGTTTACATATTGAAAGAGTGAGCAGACTTGACTACATCTGGCAGAAAATAAAACTAGAAATCACATTTTTACAGAACTCCAGGCTTTTAGCTAGGGGTGCTTTCTGATTTAAAAACAATTGCTATGTTTTAGCTGCATCTTACTCTTTGCAAAAGTGCAGTGTGATCATTCCAGTGACAGTGTCCCCAGAAACTGGGGTAGGTAGAGGGAAATATACAGTAGCAGGTCGATATACTGGCAAGTGCCTTCGGTATGGCATATTTAATATGGATTGAGACTTTTGACCTCATATACAACAGGTGATTACCAAAAATATCATGATGTTGAAGCAGGATGCAGTTTTAAACTTCTTGCTAGATAAAGGAGGCAAAGTGATCTAATTCCAAGCTGACAGACAAATTCAAAGGGCTTATCAAACCCGAAAATACTAAAGAAATAAAGAAAAAATGGGAAGGTTTGTCAACAATATCACAGTGGTGAAAGATGAGGATGGAGTTAATTACATAGTTATCTGCAAAAAGGTTCAGTAACAAGTTAAAAAAACAAGTGTCTCAGGATGAAACAGCTGGGGGCATAGAGAGCACGGGTATCATGCCTGAATGTGAAAGCACATGTTTAGAGGGTGCGGTCTTGATCTCTGAAGTCCAAAACAACAATGCAGTTACAACACCCAAGGTGCCACTGGAATCTAAAAATGTAAACAGAGGTTTTGAAAACCAGAAAGTGAAGAGAGATGTTGTTGTCAACTCTAGGAAACAGGGCCTCAGTGAAGTTCAGAGCTGTGGTGTGTGTCAGCTCTGCGAAGGAAGTCATCATGTCAGCATCCATGGGGAAAAATGGAAATTTAAGAACTTCACATTTCTGAGGACCAAAAACCCACAGCTGATAAATTCATAAAGAAAGGCAATCTCTTTCATGAGGTAGTCCAAAAGAACCAAAACCTGAAACACAACTTGCACATGAAGACACTTGGCTATTCTGGTATTTAATTTTTGTGACAGCTCCAACTGCATCCCAATGGAAGCTCTTGTGTCCAGTACTACCTCTCTCTATCATCTCTATTAGACTCAATTGCACAAGGGCTAACTCAACATTAGCACCATGTCAGCACCTACAACATTCTACTTTGTACAGTTTATTTTATGATCTCTCACTCCAGTGGAAGATAAATATTCCCAACAATTGTATGTGCAATAGTAAAGTTATAAAATAGTTGGCTACAAATAATTTCACACTTATGTGTGCATCAGAATGTGTTTGCTTGATTGGTATGGTTATCCAACTCAGTTCCTAAGGGCTATAGCTGCTCCCATCATCAAATTAAATTTAGCAGAACCATTAATATGAGTATGTACTGTAGAAATATGCAACTTTCACTTACTGCAGGAAGTGCACATGAAAATAGACACTATATTATGTGCAATGCATGTAAAATGGACAATATATTATGTGTAATACATGTAAATAAGCAATTCTGTATAATCAGTGTGGCATACCACAGTATGGTGTAACACCTGTGGTATCTTCTATGAGATCTCTCTATCTCTCCCTCTCTCAGTGCACAAGACTCAAGGCTCACATTTCATATGCACTCCCTCACAGTACTAAACACCTGTTTAAAATAAATTTAGGAGACAGAGAAATGTTGTTAAATATTAGATAATAACTCAAGTTAACACTGACATAAATTAACAGACTTTAAACTTTGCCACACAGTTGCATTTATAGAGCACAAAATGCACACTCAGCTGAAATCTTAAGAAATGTTGGATGCAGAAAGTATGAAGAGTTGAGATATAAAAATAATATGATTTTGTAAGTGCTTACAGCAGCCTTATTAAAATGAGTACAGAAAGTGGGTTATTTACCATTTAGATGCCATTTATGTTTTTGAAACTCTTTTTCCTTAGTTCTGCATGGTTACTGCCATGTTATGTGGGCCAACAATGTCTGTTGCTACCACATAATTGCTGGCATTTATTTCTATGTGTGACGTCCTCATGCACTCTGTTTAAATTTTAGTGGCAAGGAAGTGAAATTATCCGCGTATTGAATCCTATTAAAAAATTGTGTAGCCTTTCTGTTTAAAACCGTGTAAGGTAAAAGTTGTGTTAGGAAGATTTTGGTATTAAGACAGTGTTGTTAAATGCATAAACAGAAACTCTGCAAACACAGCCCATCTGCTACATGGTTTCTGTAATATCAGACCTCAAACACGTTTCCTAAAAGAGTCTTGTAGACACGTTTGGAAGTGATGATTACACTCAAAGTAAGTATCTTTGAGCATTTGCCATAGTGAGCTGACCAATTTGTAGATGTTCTATGTTGTAAAGAATTTGAAGCTAGCATGTAGCTGATATACATTTTTCATTAGGTCTCAACTGTCTCATGAATTAAATTTTATTAATTTTGCAGATTCAGGAAAGATATCAGTACATGCTCATATCGCATTTGATTCACTTTCAAAATGAAATTGATACATTTTTAAATGCTGTCGCAATGTAACATCAGTAGGCTGTAGAGTCAAACACAGCTAGAATGGATTCTTCAACTCATTTTTATCATTGAGACTTTTCTCTAGCATTGCTCCTGCAGAACTGTACCCCATAGATAGAAGCTATTGTGATATCTAAAAATCAAGAAAATTAATTCCACTACCATGTACTTGAATGTGGCATCAAAACATAAATGTGTGGTTTTGATTTCTTAAAGCTCTCAGAGTGCTGAGGATTTACAAAGTGTGTAATGTGAAATCTGAAACGTTTAAAATGAAAGTAACAAAGCCCAAAAGAAATCTCCATGCTTGAAGGTGTGATGTGTTTTTTCCCACAACCAAACATATTAATTTTATTTTGAAGCATTTTCATCCAGGTAGTTGATGAATCTTTCAGGATAACAATACTTCTAATGCACTCCACATAAGGGATCAGTAAGTACAGTGGAACCTTGGTTCACGACCATAATTCGTTCCAAAACTCTGGTCATAAACCGATTTGGTCGTGAACCGAAGCAATTTCCCCCATTCACCCCAATTAATCCGTTCCAGACCATATGAACTGTATGTAAATATATATATTTTTTAAGTTTTTAAGCACAAATATAGTTAATTAAACCATAGAATGCACAGCGTAATAGTAAACTAAATGTAAAAACATTGAATAACACTGAGAAAACCTTGAACAACAGAGAAAACTAAGACTGCAATAGTTCGCGCTATAGCGCTACCTACCGCTGGCTAAAAACACTTTTTTTTTAATGAGTTTAAAGCACAGGGAAAAAAAATGAACATTTGAAAAAATCCGTAATTTAATAAACCACCAAGAAAAGTAACATTGCAACAATGCACGCTATGAACCGATCGCTGTAAACAGAAGTGAAAACAAAATCAAGCCCAGTGCATTCTTTAACTGCCTTCCTACCTTATGAGTCCAGCTCTCTCTCTCGCACTGCCTGTATGTGTGCGCGTCTCTCTCTCGCGCTGCCTGTGTGTGTGCGCACTCTCTCTCTCATGCTGCCTGTGTGTGTGTGCGTCTCTCTCGCACTGCTTGTGTGTGTGCGCGCTCTCTCTTGTGCTGCCTTTGTGTGTGTGTGTGTGTGTGTGTCGCGCGCTCTCTCACTCTCTCTCTTGCTCGCTGCACAGGAAATGCACAGGGAGAGACTGAACATGTACAAACCGAAAGGGAAACAGGCTTGTTCGTATACCGAGTGTGTGGTCGTGAACCGAGGCAAAAGTTTGGCGAACTTTTTGGTCGTAAACCGATTTGTACGTGTACTGAGACGTTCGTGAACCTGGGTTCCACTGTAGTTTGAAGATCATGATAATGATGTAAACAATAGAGCATGGTAATCCCAGTTCCGGGATCTCAAATTGGTTTAACACTAATGGAAGACTCTAAAGTGGAACTTCAGACATTTTACATCCTATTATCAAAACACAGAAAGAATTTCTCATGTAAGAATGGTGTCACATCCCTTTTCTAAACTTCCAGACAATTGCAGAATCTAGGTAAGGCTCACTGAAGTTGGTGGACTAACCTTTTATTTGATCAGTTTAAATAAATTTACCTCTATTTTTTCAATTTTCTGTGTTACTCAGCTCTGCCCAAGAAATTTTGCAGAGTAATGGGCCTCAGTTATAGTGCTGTCAGTTAATTGGAAGTGTCATAAGTAATATGTAACTAATCTTTATGAACACAATATTTGCATATATTTCTTACCAAGGGCTAATATTATTAGCAGATAGTGTCATTTAGGCCTTCAAATCCTGAGGTTGTGGGTTCAAATTCTGCAACAGACACTATGTGACCCTGAACAAGTCACTTTACCTGCCTGTGCTCCCACAGGAACAACAAAAGAAATGTAACTAATTGTATCTTAAAGGTTTCTCTCAAATTATAACTAATAATAATATTATCATTAAGTCACTGGTGCTGCTTACTGTTGAATATGCTGTACACAATTGCACATCAGTAAAGCAGCCCAGCATTAGATCAATTTCTGCTTTTCCTAGTGATCTGGATTTTGTTGGTGGTCATTACAAAACATTATTTCATAGAAAAGAGTATTCTTATGAATTGAAATGGGTAATCAGTAGGAATAATGTGAAATTATTATCATTATCAGATGTTTTGCGATTTTCACTTGTTTATATTATTCACTCAAGTATTTGGTTTCTTATTTTCCTCTGTTTTATATATTTAAGCTGGTATTTGTTTTTTTTTTTTTTTTGCCACAGCCATAGGCAGACAATAAAGTGTTAATGCTGAATCGTGTTTTGCTTCAACTTTCTACAAACAGCAATGATGTTTACAAGCTGCACATTTAGTCCACACATGCAATCTGTTATCTCTAGTGCTTGAAGTGAAAAAAAAAAATACTGTCGGCACTATGTTTTGGAGGCTTCTTAAATCATGGAGGGTTGTTTGGCATCCCCATTCGAAATAAGCAGACGATTTTGGTGGGCACAGTGTGAAGGGCTCACTTTTCAAAGTACGTAGATGTAAATATAGATTACGACGGAGTACATCTTGGGAGACCTGATATTTAAACTTAACGCCATTGGTCCCTCTTGTCTTGGATCTGAGGGCACCACTTTTGCCTCTATATCTCTTTATCTCTTTCTCTACCTTTATGCTTCTATTGAAGCAAAGCCCATGCTCAAAGCCACAGTGTGTGGCACTAGCACATGAGGTTTAGAGCACAATTGCTAATGATTCAGCTTCACATCTTCCTTGAGCTTCACTGAGGTTTCTCTCCCATTTTAGACCTCACTGTTCACATCAAAACTGATGTCTCTTTTTTTCCTATCCAGGACACCGCCTCTTCTTCAGTCATCTGCTATATTGGGTAGTGGTGCTGTTACTTGCTTCTACTGAGTCCATTGTTTGCATAAAGCCACCTTTAAGTGTGGTGTAGAGCATGGATGTTAGCATAATTTTAATAAGTATCAACAAATAAAAAACGTGTTGTCAAATTTAAAAAACTTGTCGTCAGATTTTCTTTTTTCTAAAATTTTAGACTAGTCAAAGCATTTTTGACATTTTGGGATATTTACTTTTTCTATTGTAAGGGGATTGTATCCCTAAACACTGACACATTGAAAGGTCTTTTCTTAGCAAATGTCTTCTGTTTAAAACAAGATTAAAGACTCATTTCTACTCACTTGCATTCCGTGACCTTCAGTAATACTGATGGTTTCCTCTTTGTGATTATATAACATTACTTCTATTTATTATGTATCTTATTTTATGTTCATATATTGTATTTCTATTTATGTCTTTATGTTAATTGTTTTGTTCTTCTTTTATTCTATAATTGGCCACAGCATTACTATATTGTTTTAAATGTGCTATATAAATAAATTGACATTATGTGTTAGTCAGTGAACTTTGCATTATAAAAATATATAGATTATGTGGATCTACCACAGTTTTCTAAATAATATATCTGTTTGTCTGGATTACTATAAAACTTTTAGCTGCTGTAAGGATTTGCAAAAAGTCTATTTTCCTGATTACAGGGTGACACAATGAAAATGATCCTGTCCTAGCTATAGTGGGTACTAGGCAACAAACCATAGAATAGGGCAGACCTTGTGTCAAACTATGGAAAAACGTAATTTGGCTAGGGCTATGTCAAAATATTAGGAGTTATTATAAGGCGAGTTTAAATGCACTATTGTATTACAGGGTCATCAGATGGATGACCCTTATTTCAATGCTTAATACATAAGTAAATGTTAAACATGCAAAGTAATATCTTGATAGATAGATAGATAGATAGATAGATAGATAGATAGATAGATAGATAGATAGATAGATAGATAGATAGATAGATAGATAGATAGATAGATAGATAGATAGATAGATAGTTTATTTGTACCCAAGAAGAAATTAAAATAAAAATTTTACAGAAGCACAAAGAACTGTAAAAAAAAAAAAAAACAACAACCAAAAACATACACATAAGACCTTCAGGCTTAGATCATGGGAGAGCGGTGACTGTCAGTAACGGGCTTGATGGTGGTAGTAAGATAAGGTCAGACCTGTTCACATTGCAGGTTTATAGTTAAAGCGGTTAACATTTAAACAGAGCAGGTACAGCTTGTAGTATCCACGAATGGAACGTGCTGATGGTGTGTTTCCTTGTTTGAAGTCACCAGTATTCGGAATGATTCATCATTAAGATATAGGTGCAGAGTGAATAATTTCTATTGCCGAGTTATCTAGGATGATGTAATTTATTTCCCTGAGCAGTAACGTTGACAGAATCAGTCCGCATTTCAAAGTCTGGATCACACATTTGGTTTTAAATGTAATGTGCTCTTTTTTACCATTCACATACATCTCCAGTCCATGTCCTGCTTTTTCTATTTCATGTGGTGAGACCCATCCATCATTAATATAGTGTCTGAAATTAAAGGTGTAAGCCAGTTCTCCACAATATCCAAAATGTCATGGAACCTGAACTCACTGTAACCTGCAGTTCATACAACTCATATAAAAGCACTTGAACATGTGTCATTATATGGAGTCAGGCCTGGACTGAATCCTTTCCAACTCACTTTTATCCTTACTCTCACCCTTTCCATTTTTCAAATGAGCTGCTCCTCCGATAAGGTGTATCAGGACTCCTTAGGTGGTGATGATCACAGTGCTACCAGGTGAATACAGGAATATTTAATATATTCCACTTTACGCTCCTAACAGGTAGCTATCAGCTCCTCTGTGCTCACCCTGTGACATCTCTCAAGTTAACAGCTTGTCAGAAAGGTAGTTGAGACAGGCCAGCACACAGGTCTGCAGTGATAGCAGCATCTCTTCCATTTAATTTAAAAATCTACTCAAAAATTTATAGTAAAAAGCCAGAGGCCAAATCTTAACATTAACAATTAATAACATTAAAAACATGTATAATTGTCAAAAAAAAAGAGAGAGACAGAGAGAGAGAGCTTCTTCAAAAGGCTGGTGCATGGAGAGGCATCAGGAAGTATAAAAATAAATAAAAGAATTTATCTGGCTAGAATACATTTTAGTAAATTTAAAATAAATTAATTTTTCATAGTTCCTTAGCAAGTGAACCACTAAAAAGAGTTACATCCATTGAGCTAACATATTCATTCAAAAAGCTCATAGTCAAACACAAATGATATACCAATCATTATGCATTTTAATTGTCAGTAAGAATCAAAATAGGAAAACCTTTTATGATGATGAATCTGGCTGCTTTAATGTAATTTTTAATATGATAATTGTCATGGTTTTGTGAAGTTTAATACTGTTATTGTTACTGTTATTTCAAATATTTAATTTTAAATATATTTAGATCTTGCTCAACAGTATTTTCAGTTCTTCATGGGCACCACCATGTTGTTTATGGTTGCCAGACACAAGATATGTTGCTTCAAAGGCTGCAGTGTGCTTCAAGTTGCATCCAAATATTTTAAATCAACAATGAATCTTTGCTACAAATTACTTTAGCTAAGCAAAAGATTGCTAGATACATTAGGACCTCTGCTTTTATCATTCTCTGGCTTCAGTGCCTGGGCTTAATTGTCATATTTAGTCTTTCTGGTTTGCCCACACCCAGGTCTATCCATATAATTTTTCAGCCCCACATCAGTTTAATTCAATTTTTCCAACTTGGGCACAATAATAATAAGAGAAAAAAAAATCACAAACTGTCAAACTCACAGTACAAAAATGGAGCTTGACTATGCATTTTGTCCATAGATTCTGCTCATTATATTTAACTTTAAACAGATGGGTGAAGACAATATAATATTCGGAAAATTAGCACGACTGTATTACTTTCATTTTCATATGTCATAAAAGCCAAAATTGTAGCAAGTGCCCTATAAATTCTGTATCCTTGCAGACAATTTCTGGTTGCATGTGTTTTGGATCTTTAGCACACATGAATTTCAATCACAGGTATGGAATATTGATGAGCAGAAACACAATGAAACATTTAAACAACTTTCAGTCTTTTGTCTGGCCAAGAAGCTGAAATTGTAAGATATACTATCATAGGTAAAATCAGTAAAACATTGGGGTGACTATGAAACTGGTGGACAGTCATAATTTTACAGCTTTGAACAGTATAAAAAAAGGTGTTTAGATTTGTCCAGCAAAGGAGTTATGGAAAGGTGTCAGTTTTCAGAAATGGATTAGTTAATGCTGGGCATGGGCTGTAATTTGATTCATTAGAAGTCAGTAGTTCCAACAAAATATATTAAATGTTAATCGTGAGAATTTGGTCAAGATTTTCCTGTAAAAGTAGTGAAGAGCCTTAGCAATGACATTCTGAGTGGCTTTCAAAATCCACTAATTGCCTTGTAAGAAGCAGAAAGGCAGAGCGCCAGCTGACTGGATGAAATAAGAAGGAAAAGGGCCTCACTACTACAGCAAAAAGATGTTTGGTGGATGAACAGCAAAAATGTAACACCTTTGACAATGCTATAGCTATCTGGCAGTGACTGCCAAGGCAACGCATTTCAAAAGCAAAATGATTGTTGAATTTTGAATTTGTAGGGACACGATCAACTGCTTAGCTAGACATCACTCGTTTTTCCACAAGGATGAATATAATCCCTGCCATTTTTTAATGATATTTGCCACTGAAGAACATGGCCACGATTAGCTTAAATAATTTCATGGTGGAGAAAGCAGTACAAAAAAACAAAATAACTACACATCAGGTTTTGTATGTACACTGTCCGAAGTACAGCTTTAAAAAGCAGGCAATATGAGTTCAGTGAATGCACCGAACAATACCCAATCAGCATTACTATAAAGTTTCTTGCATTGGTAAATAAAATCAGCATGCCAATGCTTTCCGGCAAGTTTGTGTTGACTTTGCCTTTATTAGGCCTAAGAAAGCTAACATCTCTAGAAGCATTCTGCCCACAAAGCTAAATAAATCAGGAAAAACATCACTGTTCATAGAAATCATCTCAGTTTACCAGTCTTTTTAAAAAGTCACTCAGCATTGCACATTCTTTATCAAGTAAGTTAGTTTACAAAGCTTGTTGTTAAACAATGGAATATAACTTTTGCATAATAGTGTAGACTGTAAGTAGAATTTCTATAACACACCTGCTGAGGTCAGTATCAGATATTTGCCCTTTTGTCTTACACCCACACAAGCACTCAAAGGAGAGACAGCTCTTTGGAATTGAAGGATTCACTACTTTAATGCTTTTAATTGTCTTCAAAATTCCCGATAAGTACAACCTACCTGCTCAAATTCAGACAGCTCTTGAAGAATGACTTGTGTTTCGGTACATTGTTCAGAGAAGTCCCCAGAAGGAAAAATTTCATTTAAAGAAGGGAAAAAGGTTAGATGGTTGCACTCTAGACCATTCTCATCAACATCTTGTCTCATGTCTTGCCCTATAAATAAGAACAGAATTAAACAGAAAGGCAGGATTAATCAATCGGTTTCTTTTGACTCCTAGTGTGCTGCATACTCATCCAGTCCAATGTAGACCATGGCTCAGTGGTAAACGTTCAGGCACCACACTGACACTCAAAGTCAGTGACTTATGCCAGGCAGTCACTGGCCGACTGCGAGTGTTCCTTCAGTAGTACATGGCATTTAAGTAGTACTCACTGCGGTGGCAGCTGCCAGGCAAAATACAGAAAGTTTAAAATTTTGTTTTTAACATTTTTTGGGTGATGCTACAAGAAAGATACTTTAAAGTTTTGTAAGCACAATGTATGACATTCTGTATACAGAAGTCTGCAACTTGCCTTAAATTGGATGGTTTTAATTGCTTTGTTTTATAAGTAACTGATTTCTGAAAATGGAACAGTTTTAAACTAAATAGCTGTCAGTCTGTCACACAATTAAGTAAAATAAAAAGCATTGTACTATTACCTGAAATCAATCCAGTGCCCTCAGTGAGCCCTCTAGTCTCTTCAACAGGATTAAATTTTAAATAAAATCCTCTGCAGAATGTTGAGTGCTACAGAAGAAAGACAAAATGATTTCTATAAATTTGTGCATTAATCATTATTTAACCTTTATTGATTCACTTGCCAAATGCGACTCAAACATACGTAGTCACAAGCTGCAAAACGGCACTGAATAAAAAATAATGGTACTGTATTATTGTCACACAAAATGATGCTCATTTGAGGGCCTGAAATTGCTGGTCTGTTTTTAGTTTCATTATGTCTTATGAATTGTCCTTTTTCTTTTTTTTTTCTTTTGCCAATTTTAAACCACAACATTGGTAAAACGGGAGTGTACTATTTTTGCAATTTGGCTAAAAATAAAGCTTGCTGTCCATTATATGTGTCATTTGTTTCATATCTTACAGTGCTTGCCTAAAATTAGAGTTGCAAGCACAAAGTAATTTTGTGATGTCCAGATTTCAAGCTGCACTGCATGTCTGTAGATGTCATTAAATTTATAATACGCACACATTTATTATGTTCCTTTTTGCTTTTTAGAATAGGACAGCAAGGTGGCACAGTGGTGCCTCACAGTAAAGCCAACATCACATTATGCAATTTGCAGTTGTGGGTTGTGTCAGACTTGCCAACAGTGATTGCTGATCTTGTCGCCACACCATGCCAGTTTAAATGACTGAAAATAGATGCCCATGTCACATTTATCAAACGAAAGCTGACCTTATAGCTCAGTCGTGCTCACCCCCTTTTCAGACAGCCAATAGTGTGGTGCCTTTTGTAGCCACCGTTGTATGAAAGGTTAACAGCTTTGGCAAATTCAGCAGTAATCTGTCCTTTTTTTTTTCCTTTTTCCATTCTGTCGTGGTACATAAAATGTGGAACATTAGACGGATAAGCATGTCTTCTGCTTGTGAGTTCAAAAACACCCACATTTCTTATTCGTCATCACTGCTTTCTATGCATTGTACTTCCAAATCAGCATTTAATGGTTGTCAGCTCCTATGCACACAAAGTCCACCCCTACGACTAAAGACAAAATCAAATCCATTTGATTTTTATTGTAGTAAGCTATGGAGTAGTTGAAGTGGGTCGTTGAGTATGTCACATTACAACACTGGCTTTACAGGTGCATGCCGCCAACTTCCTGAAACATGATAAGATTATGTAAATGAAGGACTCAAGTGAAAATCACTGGAAATGATCTGATGATGCCACCCCTGTGTGGTATCAAGTCTCAATCTGATCTCTTTTCCTGTGTAGTTCCTTCTTGGTGGAATAGCTGCCCACCCCATTCGAACTGCTGACACCCTCAATGTATTTAAGAAACAATTGAAAACTCATCTGTTCTGTCAATATCTGTCTAATTGATTGACAGGAAAAAAAAATTTGCTCTGTGATCTTTCATATTGTTGGTTGATTTGTTGTTACATTTCGTTTAATTGCTTTATCAACTGTTAATCTATGACTGTTTTGCCATCAACTTTTGCTACATGTCCTACTACACTTGCTGAACAAACAGGCCCTAGCCTAATGTTATTTGATTATGTTCACATCGTTTGTAAGTCACTTTGGATAAAAGCGTTTGCTAAGCAAATACTGTACATGTAAATGTAAATGTGTAATGTGGTATACCCTTAAGGAGGTCAGGATTCGCATCTGGGTGTTTCCTGTGTAAAATAGAGTTTGCATGTTCTCCTTATGTCTGTATGGGTTTCCTACAGATGCTCCAGATTTCTTCCACAGTACAAAGACATGCATGTTAGATGAACAGGTATTGCTAAATTGGCATTATTTTGTGTGTGCTTGCTGTGCAATGAACTGCCTTGTTCCTGCCTTGCATCCAGTGATTGCTGGGATAGGTGCAGGCTGTCCCATGACCCTACCCTGGATAAATGGATTTGAAACGGATTAATAGTGTTATTTCCTCCAATTACACCAAAAATAGAATTTTACTTTTTTTCCTATGCATTTTTCATTGTAGGGGAGGCACCGAGGGTCAGTCTCACAGCTCTAGAATCCTACGATTAATATGTTTGATTTGGAGTTTGCATACTCTTGGCTGTGTCTGAATGGGTTTTTTCCAGGCACTCCAGTTTTCCTCCCAAACCCCAAAAATGATGGGGAATACTAACTAGGAGCTTTAAACTCAGAATGACTGAGCAAAGGTTCGCTGCTCACTACCTTTTTACAGTTCTTTAAACTATTTGGCGTCTGCTGTGATGTGGCTGATTTCTGTAATGAAGCACTCAAAATGAGGAGTTTCCTCTTTGATAAAGGATACCCTTCTCATATTGTGGACTGGGCCATCAATCCAGCCATAGGTATACTTCATAGCATCTGCTCTAAGAGTAACCCTTCACATTGTACCCTAAAACTCTCTATCTCCCACAGGGCATCAAACAAAATTTCCCAATTTTTAAGGCTGATCGTTCCAAAAGTGCCTTTTTTCTAACTCTGCCTTAATCTACTTCCTTTGACCACGTAACCTACGCTAATGTCTCACCTGCAGCTCACTTCACAGAGGACAGACACATTTCTCACCAGGCATTTTGAGGTGTAACAGGAGCCGTTGTGTTGCTTGAAAATATGTCACCAACAATATACTTGTATCTTATCCTTTTGGAAAATTTAATATTAAACAACAGGCCTGTTGATTGTCTAAAAATCTTATTTACTGTATTTCTTTTAGGAAGTGTCTAAAAATCTGCACAGGTGAAACAGGGAGATGACTTGCAGACCATTTCACAGGACACTTTTATGTTGTTAAAATCAAAAACCTTACAAAGATAATTGTAGAACACATCACATCACTTGATCATAGCTACGTTGATCTCTCTGTGTTCTTTCAAAGGGTTTCAAAGACACTTTTAAGAAAAACAGAAGAAGGTAAGCTCATTCATAGCATGGAATCATATATCTCTCCAGGTGTTATTGACTGAATAACTTTTTAATCTCTCCTTCATCTTTTCTAATGGCAGCTTTTTCTCACCTACTATCACATTTTCCCTTTTCATCTGCCTGTCTTTGTTCCCTCCTTCTTCTCCTATACATGCTACCTGCTCCTTCCTTTTCAGTTAAACACCTGATGAAGGCAATACAGTTGTAACATTGTGTCTTTAATCTTCTTTCCCTTTCAGCGTGAAAATAACCTTTAACCTTTTTTTAGTTTGTGGGTGTGATTTCAAGTTCTTAATTACCTTTACAATTTATTGAGTGTCACTCTTCTGAGAAACTGCATATTTTATGTAAGGCTATATTAAATGGTACATACCTCTTATTATAACAATGCATTTCAATTTAATATACAATCATACAGAAAAGTGATGTAATGTATAATGAAAGTACTTTCTGTATGTACTAAGATTTTCACCACTCTGAAAAAATGTCCCATTGCAGTCTATAATATCTAGTAATTTATTTATGTTGGTAATATTGCTACTTGAAATCATATATATTATACTTAGGAATACTTAGGAATCAAGCATGTCCATTACGAACTCAGTTAAATCTGAAATGTTAAAGGGGTATTGTTAAACATTATGATTAAAATTTATATAGTTAAAGCTCACTTCAGTTTTTCCCTCCTGCGGGACATTCTCAAAGTTGTATCTTCTCAGTTTCCTCCTCATATGTGGAGGGCCCTCAGATGGATCAAGTACCCATGCAAGTGGAAGGAAGACTCCTTTATCTGGTCCAAACACTCCTCTTTCATGAAGAAGCTGATTCTCCAGCATCATCCATTTTGTTGAAGATCTACTGTTATCACACTGAAGCTTCTAATGGCGATATTGCAAAGAAATGACCTTTACTTCAAACTATTACACTTTTAGCCACGCATATATATATATATATATATATATATATATATATATATATATATATGCACTAACATGAAGACCTGTGTGCTATGCATTAAATTACCTGCATGTGACACTTAAAGTGGGTTGTAAACGTGTCTTGACCAGTCTTTCTGTAGTAATCTAGGCAAGACAAAAATACCTATAAAAGAAAAAAGCATATAATAATTAAACAATTATCACCTTATAGATAGATATAGATAAGAAATAAAAGAAACAAAACAAAAATAAAAAATGGTGAATATTCATGTTACATGTTCTTCCTGTGTCTGTGCCTGTTTTTCTGCCAAACTTTAATGTGCATGTTAAATTAATTGAAATTTCCTCATTAACCATGTATCTGTGAGTGTGTCAAAATGACCTCTGATGGCCTGCCACTACATCTGGAAGTAGTTAATATATAGTGAACTTAAGAGTGTTTAAAGTGGCAGAGATCAATCATTACAGTTTTAGAGATGTTCAAAAAGATCATCACTAAGCAGGAAGACGTCAAGTACATGTTTATATGTTTATCAAAAAGCCTTTCACCAAAACAAAAATGTTGCATATAATCCTTAGTCAAAAACTGAATTAAAGCTGCAGTTCAACTATCCCTATTATTTTTTTAATTTTATTTATTTATGGTCATTTAAAGTTAAGACCTGAGTTGATGTGTGCCACCATGTTATACAGAAACAGCATAATTACAATACTTGTTGCATCGCATCACTGTGAGGCCACATGGCTAGCAATGAGTGGCTTTGTCATCAACAACATTGCAGTGGCTCTCAGGAAAACCTTAAACAAAATGGCGTCATGATGATACAGTATTTTTCAAAATGGCTCTAAAAATAACAACAGTAATAATCTAAAAATGGACAGGAATGAATTAGGAACGATGCAAACAATCAAACAAACTGAATTAGGACATACTCCAAAGAGATCCTGACAAATAGGCTGTGGCTCACCATTATCCTGAACTGACAGGCTAATGAAGCTCACTGACTTCAGTTTTAAAGTGAGATAACTTCATAGGAACCTAATCTTTTCATTCACACATTGATCTAACTGTATATCTCCCCATCCAATTCCCAATTCCTTTTTTTTAATTCTAGGCACGAGAATAGCTGGGGTCAGGCCTAGCTGAATAAGATGCAAGACAGGAAGCAATCCAGGCCTGTATGCTATACCACTGCAAGGCATACTTGAAAACACTCATAACAGGCCAACATACTGTATAAAACAATATGGTATGTGTTGTTAAAATTCACAAAGGAGGTAAACTGGGTAGAGGTATGTAAGCATATTGGATAAAATTTTTGTCCAGCATAAAAGATAAGGACATGTGTAACGGGAGGAATGTGAAATAGGAAAGAATTTGAATGTGACACCATTAACTTAATTTCTATTTACCCTAGAAATGAGGAGGACAATCTGGAGGACCACTGATGTCACTTGTGGCGGAAGCACAAATAACTCTACCCTTTCCACTTTTTGCTCTGCTATTTAAATCCTCCGGCTACGGGAAGTCCTTTTTATCCTGGACCAAGCCATAAAGAAGATCAGTTCCCAGAACAGCTCTACCTTTTTTTTCAAAGTACATCAATATTGATGGATTTCTTCTTGTCATTTTGATCCAAAGTCGTATTCTCACCTTGAACATTAAATGGGGTTATCCAGTGGAACCCCAAACTGTTTATCTTGTTGTCTCATTATTATATATACAGTGTGTGTGTGTGTACATATATATGTCTAAGATAGATAGATAGATAGATAGATAGATAGATAGATAGATAGATAGATAGATAGATAGATAGATAGATAGATAGATAGATAGATAATTTTAATTTTATGGGCGATAGATAGATAGATAGATAGATAGATAGATAGATAGATAGATAGATAGATAGATAGATAGATAGATAGATAGATAGATAATTTTAATTTTATGGGCGATAGATAGATAGATAGATAGATAGATAGATAGATAGATAGATAGATAGATAGATAGATAGATAGATAGATAGATAGATAGATAGATAGATAATTTTAATTTTATGGGCGATAGATAGATAGATAGATAGATAGATAGATAGATAGATAGATAGATAGATAGATAGATAGATAGATAGATAGATAGATACTTTATTAATCCCAAGGAGAAATTCACAATCTACAGTTTATGTCTGTTATAGGCTATATGGACCTGCTATTGTAAAATAAAAGTGCAAAAATATATTTAACAGTTGCCAGAGCAAACAACAGCAATCAGGCATTCTTTAATATAGTATACTGCTTTGCCAACATTATTTTTAGTGGACAACTGTGTATCCTTTCTTTATGCTAAATTTAATTTGCAATTACTTCACATACTGTACTGAAAGCCATGGATCCAAATTTAATTGTTTTCAAAGTGCTATAATTAAGTTAAACCATAATATCTTATTGGTGTAAGAAAGCTGCTGGATCTTTGCCAGTAGTGATGTCCTGCTGATATATTTCAGAAATTGACATCACCCTGCAGGAAGCCCCGGTGTTGCACTGACAATATAGCTGTATTTGCTTTACTTAAAGGATCATTTAGCTAATAATCACTGTGGTGTCCCTATCAAAATGGCTGGTATCCGCATGATGCTGTTATAAAGCCTGACCTACAGTGCCCATTTTCTCTGCTACAGGGAAGACTACTTAACAATATGCATCCCACTTAACATTAGTGTTGACAGTTCCCTCTGTTAAGTGAACTATTATAGTAATGTTGCATTTTAATGAAGTAGAAAGCGACAGTTCACTCATTTTCAAGCACAGCAATAAGGGTTCATTTACCAGACACAAGGAAAACACAGAGGTGGTACTGAGGAAACCGTGTTAAATAGTGGACAAATACCAAAGTATAACCAAGCAACAAACATGTAGGTTTTGAAAACACATCTAATAATTATAAAACACCTATGAGGTGGTAGTCTGGAATCAGATAACAACAACAAAATAAATATAATGTTTGAATTTAATTAAAACTTTATGGTAAATACTATAATTTTTCTTATCAATATTTCTGAACACATTCTTAAATGCTATGTATTTTATGAATCAGTTAATTTTGATTTTGCCGCTTTACATAACCAACAACCAAAAATCAACTTCCTTGAACATGGAAAAAACAAAAAAAATCACTTTAAGCAGTCTGTTTCTCACTTCTACCTGATTTAATATATTATAGGTATAATGCATTTGCTTTCACATAAACACTGAAACAGACTGCAGGACAAGAAAATGTTCTATTAATGGCAATAGACATATTTGATTTCTCTGGAAACAATAATATATTATTTGATATGTATTGATTTGTAATATAAAAAATGTAAGGGGAAAGCAATACACTATGTGGTATGTACCTTATTAAAAACCTCAATTTACATTTCCTTGAAAATGAAGCAGGTAACAAAAGATACATTCTTGTATGATGTTGTTTTAATGAGTTGACCCCACAGTTACCTTTAACTCTTCTATAACACTGTAGAAATCATTGTTGGTTTATTACAATATTAATGTATTTAAACCCTTAAGATTCTCAAGCCAAAACTTATTTACCAGTTTAAAAATATTCCTCATACTCTGTGCTTAAAACCATCATATTATCTACCTAGTGACCCCATTCATAAGTAAAGCAAATGTTAATGATGATATATGCAAGCAATAAAATCCTGTATTAAATAAAAGTAAATTGTTGCTATAAGCATTTTGAATTAAAAATTCAATTCCTTACACCCCTCTGCAATTAACATCATGCTAATTTACATTTTAATTACTTCCCAAGAAATCAGTACCTTTGTTGACAATACAACATAATGTCAACTTCATTGTGTGCTGTTGGTGAATGCCTAATGAACTTAATTTGATAATTAGTGATGTTAATTATCTTTCTAATACGAAGATAAAGATATTATGCAAATGATACATTCTCTTTCAGGGGAAAAAAAAAACTTAAAGGTTTACACTAAAACAAATGCTAGGACACCTTCCGTAGGTGTTAACACATCTGCCTTGTTCATCTAGCATCTGAGAAGTGCACTGCCATCAGATTAGTAGCTTTTTAATTAGCAATAGCATGCCATACTCACAAAGGACTGCCTTTTCGCACATCAATAATGAACTTATTCAAAACAAAAGAAAAACACTGTCATGAACAGTTCAATTCCATTGTATACATTGCAGATAACTAAGATAGAAATCTGACTTTAAAGAATATAAGGTAAAAAGAATTGGGTAGTTAAATAAATGATTATTTTTCAAAATGTTTACAATAACACATTATAAAAGTCTATTTCTATTGTATAAATACAGATACTTTTTATCTTATTATAGTATAGAACTCTCTCTGGGCAAATGCCATAAACTCACCTTTGACCAAATCATACTATTAAAAGGTAAACACCTAGCCAATGACACTTCTGGACTGTAAAAATGAAAGTTCTGAAATGATTTTTTCATCCCATAATAAATTATTGTTGCCCTAGGTGGTAGATTTTATAATATCTCAAAGAAGAACAATTTATCAAAGAGCCTGATAAGCTGTCACTCCGTGATATGATAAAGAATAACACAAAATGAATAATGCTTCATCAGATTGGGACTTTTTTTATAATTAAAGCATGGTTTTGTCAACAAATAGAGACAGCAGTTGCAGAAACACCAATTTCATGCACTTGTGCCTGAATAATATCTTTATGCTTCCTTTTCCAGATGGCAACATTTCCACCAGAGAAAGTAATGATGTAGGCATATTTAGGGGGAAAAAATAGAAGAAAAAAAAAAGAAAAAGAATAACTGAGTCTTTAACCTTCAACAGCAAAAAGCTTGTTCTACAAAATGTTCCTGGGGATAAATTAACAAATATCAATTACATTGCTCACTGAGGTGTAATCAGCTGTAATAATCAAAATTAATTTTAAAAAATAATTAAACAGACCCCAGGGCGAATTGCCCATGCTAAGCAGTGTGACGTCACTGAATACATATACTTGTACGTGAGCTTTCACTTTATAAATCACCAGTACACCTGCCTCTCAAAAATGAATTTGACTATTAAGAAGCATCTACTGTATACATCTAATCTCATTAAAAAAATAATAATAGTATGGTCAGGCAGTAGACAGGATTGCTGCTTCAAACTACTTGGGATCTAGGCTGAATTAAGGGAATTGGACAGAGTTTACCTTCAGATTACATTCAAAGAATATATTTAAATAACTTTTTTCTATATATACTTAGTTATCTTGTGGCATATATAAATCAATGTACAAATCACAATTATAATTCCATATGTTTCTCAAGTATGCAAGCACTGGAAGGTAAACTGGTTTGTATGAGTCACTATGTTAAGCTGTTTTGCAGTATGCTGATGTCCCATCCATTTTTGGTTGCTGCTTTGTATCCAATGTTTCCAGGACTCTTACAGTCTCAAAAAAATTAAGTACCTTTGAAAATGGATGGATGGATTTATTGTCAGTATATGTAATTCAACCTTTGCCTGTTTTGGAATAGTGATTTTTCCTTGTATAAATAACAGCAGTTATCTCTTTTCTTCATTGACATAATATCACCTAAACTCACCTTTTGACCTATGATTTCACTGCTAAATCCACACTCTCAGATCAGATTTGTGTTTAACATGCATGCTGTCCCACTGAAGATATTTAAATAATGACAGACTGTTGTGCTCTAATGATGGTGTTCCAATTTAAAGATTGCCGTTTTTGTGCAGCAAGGAGCTTTTAACTTGGTGTCCAAGAATTATGGAGAGTGTTGCATGTCCAGAGGTTTGCGTGTTCCACTAATTTTTGCAGAAGATTTGTTAAACATTTTGGCATTATCACTGGTCCCATTTCACCTCTAACTAAAAAACTATGCAACAATTCTAATGGACACCCAAGGTGCAAAAACCTTCTGGAAACTGAAAAGCCCTGTTCTGTACAGCTCTGATACTGAAGCACCTTGATTGTTCTAGATCTTTTGAATTAGAGGTGGATGCTTCTTATGTGGGTGTAGGAGTGGTATTATCACAAAGATTAGTGGATTTGGGTAGAATTGTTTATGCTCTGGGTGATAGAGAACTATTAATAGTAAAAGTAGCTCTTAGGAATGGCACTATTAGCCTGAGGGACAAGAGTATCCCTTTACCTTATTCACTGATCATAAAAATGTAATCTATCTTAACTTTGGTTAACAGATTAAATGCCTTTCTGGCCAAAGTTCCTGATGGGAAGGAATTTGATAATGATGAAGTTTGCACATTTGTCCTTCAGTGGGATCATGATTAAATACTTGCTGGACATCCAGGCATAAACAAATCAGCGGAATGAATGAATTAATACTGATATTAAAGAGTATGTGAAAGCTTGTGAAGAGTGTAACAGCCCTTACCTCCTCTACAGTATATCAACACAGCTAGGAAATCTTTCCTCTTTTTCAAGAATATACTGTAATTTTAGTGATAGTAGAAAGAATTTCAAAGGGACCATACTTCATACTGTTAAAGAAATCAGGTATTTTTATTTGTGAATATTTTCACTTACATGGCTATTAAAACAATTATTTCTGATTGTGGGCCACAATTGGTATTTAGGTTCTGGAAATATTTTACCCACAAAGTAATGATCAAACTAAATGGGTAAGTGAAGACTTTAAAAAATATTTGTAAGGTACAGTAGATTCATTACAGAAAGCATCTTCAGTGAGAATTTCCTCATTTGGGTGCCTAATTGGATACTAACATCTTCTGTTGAGTTTATATTTCATATGCATACAGTGGTGTGAAAAACTATTTGCCCCCTTCCTGATTTCTTATTCTTTTGCATGTTTGTCACACAAAATGTTTCTGATCATCAAACACATTTAACCATTAGTCAAATATAACACAAGTAAACACAAAATGCAGTTTTTAAATGATGGTGTTTATTATTTAGGGAGAAAAAAAATCCAAACCTACATGGCCCTGTGTGAAAAAGTAATTGCCCCCTTGTTAAAAAATAACCTAACTGTGGTGTATCACACCTGAGTTCAATTTCCGTAGCCACCCCCAGGCCTGATTACTGCCACACCTGTTTCAATCAAGAAATCACTTAAATAGGAGCTGCCTGACACAGAGAAGTAGACCAAAAGCACCTCAAAAGCTAGACATCATGCCAAGATCCAAAGAAATTCAGGAACAAATGAGAACAGAAGTAATTGAGATCTATCAGTCTGGTAAAGGTTATAAAGCCATTTCTAAAGCTTTGGGACTCCAGCGAACCACAGTGAGAGCCATTATCCACAAATGGCAAAAACATGGAACAGTGGTGAACCTTCCCAGGAGTGGCCGGCCGACCAAAATTACCCCAAGAGCGCAGAGACGACTCATCCGAGAGGTCACAAAAGACCCCAGGACAACGTCTAAAGAACTGCAGGCCTCACTTGCCTCAATTAAGGTCAGTGTTCACGACTCCACCATAAGAAAGAGACTGGGCAAAAACGGCCTGCATGGCAGATTTCCAAGACGCAAACCACTGTTAAGCAAAAAGAACATTAGGGCTCGTCTCAATTTTGCTAAGAAACATCTCAATGATTGCCAAGACTTTTGGGAAAATACCTTGTGGACTGATGAGACAAAAGTTGAACTTTTTGGAAGGCAAATGTCCCGTTACATCTGGCGTAAAAGGAACACAGCATTTCAGAAAAAGAACATCATACCAACAGTAAAATATGGTGGTGGTAGTGTGATGGCCTGGGGTTGTTTTGCTGCTTCAGGACCTGGAAGGCTTGCTGTGATAGATGGAACTATGAATTCTACTGTCTACCAAAAAATCCTGAAGGAGAATGTCCGGCCATCTGTTCGTCAACTCAAGCTGAAGCGATCTTGGGTGCTGCAACAGGACAATGACCCAAAACACACCACCAAATCCACCTCTGAATGGCTGAAGAAAAACAAAATGAAGACTTTGGAGTGGCCTAGTCAAAGTCCTGACCTGAATCCAATTGAGATGCTATGGCATGACCTTAAAAAGGCGGTTCATGCTAGAAAACCTTCAAATAAAGCTGAATTACAACAATTTTGCAAAGATGAGTGGGCCAAAATTCCTCCAGAGCGCTGTAAAAGACTCATTGTAAGTTATCGCAAACGCTTGATTGCAGTTATTGCTGCTAAGGGTGGCCCAACCAGTTATTAGGTTCAGGGGGCAATTACTATTTCACACAGGGCCATGTAGGTTTGGATTTTTTTTTCTCCCTAAATAATAAAAACCACCATTTACAAACTGCATTTTGTGTTTACTTGTGTTATATTTGACTAATGGTTAAATGTGTTTGATGATCAGAAACATTTTGTGTGACAAACATGCAAAAGAATAAGAAATCAGGAAGGGGGCAAATAGTTTTTCACACCACTGTAGATTTTCCTTTCATTTTTTAATATTAATCTTAGATAATGTACATCTGGAAGTTAGTTTGAGAGGTTCTGTTGATGGAAGGAACCTCTGCTTCTGGATGTGCAGACAGAAAGCAAAGAGACAGATACCCCTGAATTTTGAGCAGTGAAGAAGTTTTGGCTTACAATGCAAGCTATCCACTTGTGGGTTCCTCTTTAGAAACATGCATTTAGTTATACAGGTCCCTATTCCATTATTAAGTATACATGTCAGATTTCATATAAATTAGCCTTTCCAGCTCATTCTAGAAATCAACTGCCATTTTATGTTTCTCAGCTAAGATCTGTTACCTCATTGGTACCAGCCTGTACCCTTGTCAGCAAATACGAGCACAATTAACATGTTCATACTGCTCACATTTGAATTAATCATTTCATTTACAGGCTCTCGGATTGACAACACATTGCTGTTTTAAAAAACAGTTCATCAGAGACAGTCAGCTGTCCTCAGTATGCCTTTTTTCAAGAGGTTAACATTTGCTGATCAAGCACTAACAATACTGAACAAAATTCAGTAAAGGACGATCATACAGAAAAGATAAAAATTTGAGTGCCAAATTATTATAAAGAAAGCATTTTATATATGTTGAATATCATCAAACTTAGAGTTTTATTTATCAGGAAGTGCAAAAACAAAAAAGAAAATACATTTGACCTTACCTGTATGTCTCCTTCAGATTCTTTGTCAAATTTTCTATATGCTGTTCGCATAGCTGTTGATATGGTGTTGCTTACTGCATTTATCCTCCCTGACTGCAACTGGGGCACCTTGCTTTTACTTAATTTCTTCTTTTGAGAGGCTTAATGTGGAGAAATACAACCAAGAACTTATTAGTTAAAACCAAGTTGGAAATTGCATACCAATAGAATACTGCTAAATGGAATCCTGCAATGCTGCAATTTTTTTGGAGGAAAAAAAAGTGAATTGTTAATTTTCAACTCCTTTATAAACTTATTGGACATTTACACTTTAAAACATTAGCACCATAATTATTTTATGAAGATATTGGAAAAGATCAATTATAATAAATATGAAAACAAGAAAAGCCATCACATTTAAATTGGAAAATAAACAGGATCCCTATAGAAAACCACTTGCACAGTGTACTATAGGATGGTGATATACAAGTCATGCAAGACATGTACACTCACTGGCCATATTATTTAGTACAACTGCTCAAGTGCTTGTTAATGTAAATATCTAACCAGCCAATCACATGGTAATCAAATTAGGCATGTAGACATTGTCAATATGAATTACTGAAGTTCAAACTGAGCATCAGAATAGGGAAGAATGGTGATTTAAGTGACTCTGAACGTGGCATTGTTGTAGGTGCCAGACGGGTTGGTTTGAGTATTTGAGAAACTGCTTATCTACTGGGATCGTCACGCACAACCATCTGTAGGGTTTACAGAGAATGAAATGAAAAAGGGAACATATCCAATGAGCAGCGGTTCTCTGGGTGAGATTAGTTTGTTGATGCCAGAAATCAGTGGAGAATGGCCAGACTGTTTTGAGCTGATAAAAAGGCAAATGTAACTGAAATAACCATTCGTTACAACTAAGGTATGCAGAAGAGTATCTCTGAATGCACACCATGTCGAACCTTGAAGGAGATGGACACCACACCGGGTGCCACTCCTGTTTGCTAAGAACAGGAAACTAAGGCTACAATTTGCACAGGCTCAATAAAATTGGGAGAAGACTGGAAAAACGTTGCCTGGTCTGAAGAGTCTCAATTTCTGCTGCATCATTTGGATGGTAGGGTCAGAATTTGGCGTCAACAACATAAAAGCATGGATCCATCCTGCCTTGTATCAATAGTTCAGTCTGGTGGTGGTGGTGTCATGGTGTGGTGGATATTTTCTTACTATCAATTAAGCATCATTTAAATGCCACAGACTACATGAGAATTGTTTGGCCATAGTGTACCCATCTTCTGATGGCTACTTCCAGCAGGATAATGTATCATTTCACAAAGCTCAAATCATCTCAAACTGGTTTCTTGAACATGACAATGAGTTCACTGTACCCAAATGGTATCACAGTCACCAGATCTCAATCCAATAGAGCACCTTTAGGACATGGAGGAACAGGAGATTTGCATCATGGATGAGCAGCCGACAAATCTGCAGCAACTGCGTGATGCTGTCATGTCAATATGGACCAAAACTCCCTAAGGAATGTTTCCAGCACCTTGTTGAATCTATGTCACAAAGAATTATGGCAGTTTTTAAGGCAAAAGGGTACTAGCAAGGTGTACCTAATAAAGTGGCTGGTGAGTGTATATGCTGCAACAAAGTAAACCATTTGGAAGTATAAGAAGTACAAAGGAAAGCTTCACTTTCCAAATTACATGTATTTCAAACAAGAAAGGTTGACTCTTCAAAGAAATATGATAATATATTTAAAAAAGTTATTTAAAAATAAATATTTTCAACACGTTTCAGACCCTTGAATATTTGACACCTTTGTTTAAGGATTTTTGCAATAGCAAAGTCACTGATTAAACAAAAACACTTCCATTACAGCCTGATGCTGCACATGAAAAAAAAAAACAACGAAGTCCTATTCTAATCCAGTATTATCATTTGTTTCTAGTGAATAGTGATGAGCAAACACTGGAGTTTGCTTTGCTGTGAGCTTGGCAAAATCATGGAAATGTTCAGGAACATTGCTGGACTTGGCAAAATGGATTGAGTCAATGGGGAAAGAGGGACTGAATTTATTTTGTGTGAATTTTAATAGTGCAATGGTCTTTCAAGTGTCCCCAAGGGCTGGAAAGGTATCTGCCAACTATGTTGAACTGATAGTTGTGGCCAAAAGTATAACCTGATCTATGAGTTAGGCTCCTAAGGTTTGTTTTGATTATGGCTTATTGTGTATGCATTCATTCCCTTATATGGACTTGGCAGGTGGCAAGTTGGCTGCGGCTCAGGCCAACTCAAAGATTGGTTTGGGTTACTGGCACCTCCTTTATTGAGATTTGGAGTACCGGCAGATAATATATGTGTAGCGATACATACCTGCACACCCAGAGAAACTGTGATGCAAGGGATCAGTATTTTATACTCAGGGGGCTGTGCCTGTCAGTACCAGAACTGCGCTACCTACTGAGGAGCATAATATGCTTAAGCTAGCAGTGAAGATACAATGTATAACGAATACATGCAGAACAATGAAGTATTTTCATGATATTCTCAATATTGTCAGATAATCTACCCCTCAAACAAAAATACTGATTTTTTTTTGTGTGTAATTCTTGTGGGGTGCAGATTGGGCTGGAGTAGTGACGTCATGCATGTGTGAAGCAGATCAGGCAGTGACCTAAATGTAAGGTGGAGTTTGCTTAAAATACGCATGCATGAAAGTTCTGTGCATGGCTGCTACTGCTCTGTGATGTCATTCTAGCCTCACAAAGGCCACTGGGTTAAAAGTGTTAATCTAAGATGGCCGCACAATGATTTCTAGGAAAATATTCAGTAAACAAGGTCTGTGGTGAACACAGCATATTCTCTTCAAAAAACACTTTGGCGAATTTCGCCAATCAATACTTCTATTGAAATGAATGAAAAATAAAAACCCACCTACAAATTGTTGCCAGGCTTTATTAGCTGTTTCCTCCCACAATGGTGTAATTTCAGAAATGCTCACTCCAGTTGCTGTGTGTCCTTGTTTTACTGAAAGATCAATTTTATAAGTATCTTCTAAAGTGTGTCTTCTCTCAGACAGCATTTTATTCCACGTACATTCTAATAAGTATAAGAGTTCTGACTGAACTAGAAAGGAAAACAAAATAAAAATTTAGTCTGTACATTATCAAACAGTTTTTAGCACAAGATTAGTTGAAATAGTAGGGATAAAACAAATATATTTTTGAAAGGTTGCATTTTAGAAAGTAATTTACCTGCAAATGCATCTGGTATCTCACTTGCAATGTTTGTATCCAAATTCTTGTTTGGTAAAAAGTTAAATAAAAAATGTTTTGCATTTTTTTTGTTAACTTTCCATCCAAAGCCATCAGGATCACTAAAATATGAATATCACAAATAAATAATAAAAAAAATGTTGCAATAAGACAACAGTTTTAAACATAATAACTTTTCAAGTGTGTGATATTGTAGATACAGTTACTACAGTATTATACTGGCTTTACTAAGCATTGAGCAGAAGATATGCAGTGTTTTTTCTAGGTTTAATTCACTGTGGGTTTAAACTGACAAATGACATTGACTAACTTCTACAATCAAATCTAAACATGATTTACTAATATTTTGAGTGTATCCTTCAGCCACCCAATAATAATTCAGCACAGTCTCAGCAGAATCTCAAAGGTAAGGCCTGCTTGATATTTGTAAACATCTCCAGTCTTTCTAAAAACAGATGTTTTGCTATACTTTATGCATGGAAGACAGTAAAATAAGAACATCTTTATATAAAATGTCCTGAGCTGGGTACTTAAGAGAAGTCAGAATCTAAAATGATAATCTTAATTTTTTTCCTCCCATTTTCCTTTCTCTCTCTCTGTTCGCTCTCTAAACTTGCTTGTTATTTTACAGAAGACTGCTTTTACCTTTAAACCCCATACTAGGACTACTCTGATGTAGAACTAATGTCAGTGTGAGGGGAGGATGTCAAAACTTGTAATATCCAAAGTACAGTGCACACAGTCGCTGCCTGAGACCATTGCACTCCTGAAGTATAAAATATTAAAGGGTCACCATAATTTCTCTCAATACTAAAATCATGATGGAATTGCACTTATATCCTGCCAATTCAAATGGAGTTTCCTTTACAGGTGTTTTCGTTAACATAAATTTCTATCCTGGGACAAATAAAAATCATTGATTCATTGATTCTTTCTTTCTTTCTTTCTTTCTTTCTTTCTTTCTTTCTTTCTTTCTTTCTTTCTTTCTTTCTTTCTTTCTTTCTTTCTTTCTTTCTTTCTTTCTTTCTTTCTTTCTTTCTTTCTTTCTTTCTATCGACGGTTGTTGTTTTTAATGCACACTAGTATACACTGTGGGTTCTTTTCTGTTACTGAGGATTTTGTCATAACCTTCTCCAGTCATGTGCTATGTTTCACACACAGTGACATCAGCTTCAATGCAACACTTGGCTCCTTATTTTCCATTTACACCGTCTGGCTCTACACATTATGCTTGCAAATGTCTGTTGCCTTAAAAAAAGTTTAGTGAGTCCGCAAGGGAAGTGCACTTTCAGAGAGAAGTGCTTTTTTCTCCTTCTGTTTGTTATACCACAGCAGGCGGGCTACTTATTGTTCAGCTAGTAAACAGATAAGTTAATAGACTTTTCTCATGGGTAGAAAATCCTTTCCTAAAAGAACTTTTTTTTATTGTAGTATCTCATTAGACATACAGTATGTGTCCATACAATTAAATAACTGGTTGTACAAATACTTCGTAATGGAATGTCAAAGACAACATGAATAAAGCTGCCATTATATATGTAGATATACATTTAAATGATCACAATTATTATAACAAAAGACACAACATAACTTGCAAGCTTAAAGGAAATTGCTCAACAGGCCTTGACGTCATTAATTTAAAAAGAGGTAAAATATCAAATGGAGAAATTCATGTCCAAATTAGGTTCTCTCAAAAAATGAGGTATAGTACAAAGGCATTCATACAACTTCCAGTAGGTCTCTAATTATTCACAAACAGAATTAATATTTTCATACAAATGACTTGTTATTAAAAAATATCTTGTTGTCAAATGTGGATCTCATTTTGACTGAAATTGAATGGTGTCTTTATTTTGATATAGGGAAAGAATGTGAACAAGCATATAAATAAAACAATAAACTAGACCCTAACAGCCCCTACGTACATATAATATACATTAAAGTTGGGCCTGCTTTGTCCATTTTTCTATTTATTTGTTTCTTCTCACTCTCCATAGTTCTATTCATGTAAGCTCAATGCTAGGGAGCCTTCACTTCAGTTCATGTCTAGACTCCAGACTAATTGAGCACTGGCTAGCAGAAAATACTGCATTTCTATCCTTTGCAGGAGTTTATTCTGGAATCAGTGCTTAAGTATTGTGATGGACGACCGGCATTTCAATCCGGCCGGGACGACCCTCAAATGAAGAA
This sequence comes from Erpetoichthys calabaricus, assembly GCF_900747795.2. Classification (NCBI taxonomy): domain Eukaryota; kingdom Metazoa; phylum Chordata; class Cladistia; order Polypteriformes; family Polypteridae; genus Erpetoichthys; species Erpetoichthys calabaricus. The sequence continues at coordinate 280,353,814 of NC_041395.2, forward strand.
AACAGCCTTTACAGGACAATACATTCCTCGGGACTCTAGATGGCAGCTCCCCTGGATGGGCAGCATGGGTCATGGAGTCCGTTCTTGAGCCCTGTTGGGTGCTGTCAGGGGGAGCTCACCAAGAACCAGGGGGATATTACGATGACGTCAACCCAGAAGTACTTCGGGGTCACGAGGACGGAAGCCTGCAGTACTTCTGGGACACTTGATGAAGGAAGATGTGGCGTTGACCCGGAGAAGAAATACTTCTGGGTCATGGACTTTAAAAGGACTGTGGGAATCCCCAGCAGACTGAGCTGGAGTTGGGTGGGAGTGTGACGGAGCTGCTGGGAGTTGGAGGATTGTGTAATTTATTATTATTGATTATTGTATTGATTTATTATTGGATGAATTGTGGAGTGTGCAGTGCTTTGTGCACTTTATAGAAGAATATTAAAGAAAGTATTCTTGGTGCTTTTAAAAGTGTGTCCTGGACGTCTGTCTGGTGGGTTCAAGGGGCGCTATAGAGCACTTAATTCCACAGTATTTAATTTCCAAAACAGTTCTCAAGCTGGTACAAGGTAAATTGTCTCATATGTCAAATATATTTAAATGTACTACAGATATCTTTAAATCAGTTCCAAATAATGTAAAAGATGTTCCTAAATGGATTACACATATATTTAAATCATTACAACATTTGAAGATTAAAAGGATTTGCATAAGTGACTATTGAATTATGTAGTAACTTACTATTCAAGCAAAAAAAAAAAACTTGGAAGAATAGTCTTTATTCAATATTACAATTTATTTCTTTTATAAAATCCTGGTATAATTAAAAAAATTAGGCAAAAAAAACAAACATAACAGAAAAATAAACGTAATACATTCAAATGATGTTTTTAATTGCACAATAAATTAATATGATAAATAATGAATTCTGATACTTACTTTCCTGATTTAATTTGAATCAAACAATGCATTAAACAGGTAATGAAGTTCACATTTGAATTGTAGGTTGCAAAGATAATGTCCCATTGTTCTTGCAAGACTTTTAACGTGTTGACAAGCATTTGAAGATCTGATAATGACTGTCTTGATCGGGACAGAAAATACAGTATAACTCTATTTAAACTGTTATACAGAATGCTAATAAGTGTTTCCCTTTGAGAGTATGCCTTCTCCATTACCTGAAAATAATAATAAATATTAACATCCTTCACAGAACTAGATGCTGATATGAGCAGTTATTATATTTACATTAACTATTACTAGGATCACATGATTTTTATGACAATGTTTGTTTTTTTTTTGCTCAGTAACCCTCACTGTGAGCTTTTAAACTATCTAACATGTAAATGCTTTAAAACTGAACTAACTGAAAAAAGTATTTAGCTATTTAAAATATTTTGATAGAACACTTCTTGGGTATAATTTTTGAACATATACAGTACAAAAAATGAATGCAAATCAGAGAACATGCAAGTATAAGAATTTGTAGGCCTTTGAGACATTTCACTGTGCTACGTACACATGACCATAAATCTGACTGACTTCACTTGACGTAACTTGACATTTTGCTCACATGCACACACAGTATGCTCTCTCATAGACAAATGTTTCTTAGCTTGTGTTCTATACTCAAAAATCCACTGGGAATCAAATGAAAGAATTGTGCGAGAGGGTGAGGTGACAAACCAAAAATGCTTGTAAGTAAAGCAGCAGTGAGGAGCCCTTTGTAGGTGCCCTTTTTTAAATTTTCTTTTCTTTTAGAAGTGCTGCTGAATATTTAAGTAAAATACAGAGAATCTGTAAATGAAACAAACCATACCAGGTGCATATGAAAATTGTCTGTTTGTAAGGAGCATTAGGATTACGTGAAATCTATCCTCTTCAAGCATATACAGTACAGTGGCCTCCACAATGTTTGGGATAAAGACACATTTTCCTTTTATTTACCAGTTTACTCCACAGTTTAAAATTACGCATCAAACAATTCAGACATGATTAAAGTGCATATTGCTGACTTTTAATTTAAGGGTATTTGCATACAGGCGGCACGGTGACGTAGTGGGTAGCGCTGTTGCCTCGCAGTTGGGAGATCTGGGGACCTGGGTTCGCTTCCCGGGTCCTCCCTGCGTGGAGTTTGCATGTTCTCCCCGTGTCTGCGTGGGTTTCCTCCGGGCGCTCCGGTTTCCTCCCACAGTCCAAAGACATGCAGGTTAGGTGGATTGGCGATTCTAAATTGGCCCTAGTGTGTGCTTGGTGTGTGGGTGTGTTTGTGTGTGTCCTGCGGTGGGTTGGCACCCTGCCCGGGATTGGTTCCTGCCTTGTGCCCTGTGTTGGCTGGGATTGGCTCCAGCAGACCCCCGTGACCCTGTGTTCAGATTCAGCGGGTTGGAAAATGGATGGATGGATGGTATTTGCATACATTTCGGTCACACCATGTACAAATTACAAGACCTACATTTCAGGGCACCATAATGTTTAGGGTGTAGCAATGGCAGATCTACTAAAGCAGTCATATTTAGTACTTTGTTGCACATCCCTTGAATGCAATGACTGCTTGAAGTCTGTGATTCAAAGATATCACCGGGTGCTGAGTATCTTATCTGGTGATTCTCTGCCAAGCCTCTAATGCAGCCATCTTTAGCTAGTGCTTGTTTTGAGGGCCTGACCCCACAAGAGTCTCTGTATATTATAATTTTTTCTGAGCATAACCATCTGAAAAACTTTCTAATAGTAACGAAAAAAGGGATACTGTGGAATACTTTTCATAATGAAAGTGGGTTTGACATATACAGAATATCAGAGATGAGATAAGAAATTAAGATACTTACTTATTAATGCAAATCCATATAGATTCTGTATTTATTTGGTTTTCTGTTAAGTGCTCAAATGTTACTTATATCTAGTTGGAGCTGTCAGAAACAACATACATTTTCTAAAGAATTCAGCTAATTTAGAACAGCTGACATTTCTACAACAGTACAGTATTGGCATATAGCTCGATTTGGAGAAAGCCCCACTGGTCTCTGTTTTTGCGCAGAAATGTATTTCTTAATGAAAGGTTAAATGTGCACTTGAAGCAGGAAAAAACTAGCAAGCATTATAGATGGGGAATTACCTCACAATAAAAAAAATATTTAAAAAACATTATAAGTAATATCACAATAAATAAATCTATTGTATGCCTCTTGTTGTAAAGGTACAACATGATCAGATGAGAAGTATTTCAGTTTTTCCAAGAATGAAACTTACCACAACAATTTGTTCGGTAATGAAAATGAGAATATTTTGAGGCTCTGTGGAAAACATCTCAGTGTAAAGCTTCTCAACCAACTTTTTGGAGAAAAGAGCAACATTTTCAATCAATATAGCAATCTTTCCTTGTTGTTTAGAGATGGATTTCTTATCATCTATGAAAACACAAAGTTTATATTTACACTTTCACACGTATAATCATATAAAATCTATTTTAAACATTAAAACATTACTGTAAATTCATGTATGAGGAAAATGTGTGTAGTATTTTCATAGCATAAACTCACTACCCATCACCATAAAACATAACTGAGAAGTACATGAAGTATAAAAACCAAACATTGGAATATTATGACCATTTATTAAACTTGAATTAGTTGGAATGTCATGGGTCTCAATCATAAACTGAAAACAAAAAATAAAATGCTACTGTATGACATCTTGATTCAGTGAATTTAGACGCTGTCTTCTTATGGGAGAGCTATTTAAATATTAAAGATTACTTTAGCTTGGAGAAATAAAGGTTGAATAAGAATTTAATTTCACTTATAGCATTAAAACTTCCCTTTGTGACACAGAATAGCATTAGATTATAGTAGTGAAAACAAACAAACAAACAAAGACTAATTCTGACTATACTGACGATAAGGAATTTACAGCTAATGTTCTTTTTTTAGTCTCCAGTATGGCAGGCAATTTTACGTGTTTATGAATTCTTTAATGATACTTGTAGTAATGTTCTACCCTGTTTCAGATTTTGCAATTATAAAGTCACTGTTTTTTTTTTTTTTGTTTTGAATATGTTGTACATATCTCAGGACTTAGAATATTAAACATTACTAACATCTTTTCATCAAAACATTTAAACTCTTAATAATAATTTGAATGACACAGTGTGCCTAAGCATTGTTGCTGATCAGGTGCATCTCTTTATGGCCACAATCTACTAGTTTTCAAGATGGATACTTCCACAAAAATAATGTGCTATGTCAGAAAGCATGCATCGCCTAAAGCTGGCCTTATGAAAATGAAAATGTCTTGAATTTACCGAGGCAGCCTAAAATATGAATCAATCCAATACAGCAACTTTAGGATAAGGTGGAATGGGACACACACGGTTGAAGAATTGGCAACTGTGTAATGTTATCAAGTCAGCATGGGCCAGTAAAGAATATATGTAGCACCTTGTTGAATCCATGGCTAAAAAAATTCTGGCTTACCCATACGTAAAAAAGGGCCCTAAACAGTACTGGATAGGTCTACCCGACAAAGGGAGATCTCTATAAATAGGTATACTCAAATGGTCAAAATTAACATTAAACTACTTTATGGCAATATGAAAAAATGGCACTTCTGAAAATTTCAATGTCATACTAATTTTTCCACATTCTGCTATTAGACTTGATCATACTCTGTGTGGCAGGCGGCCGGGTCGCCCCTTCTACTTATGTTCCGGGGGAGCAGCCATGGGCTCCTCAGTACCTCTCCCGGGACGCTTGGTGGCAGCCTCCCTGGTTGACGATGGTGCCTCAGTTTCCCGCAGGGTTCCATGGGAGATGGAGTTCTCCACAACCCTGTGGGGATCTGGGGTGGCCGCCAGGGGGTGCTGCATGGATCCCAGAGCCAACCTGGACACCTCTACAGCCCCGCCCAGAAGTGCAAATAGCAACAGGTGATCAACCACCTGGAGCACTTCCGGGTGGGCTATAAAAAGGGCCAGCATCCACCACTCAGGAGCCAGAATCGGGAGGAAGAGGACAAGGCTGCCTGGGAGGAGCGGTGGTGCCAAGGTAGAGAGTTGTGTTGTTGAGATAAGTGCTTTTGGGACTGTGTTGTGGCTGGGGGGGTTCACGGGGAAGACATGCCCTTCAGCTGAAGAAAATAAAGTCTGTGTTGTATTTTTACACGTGCCTCTGTGTCAGTCTGTGCTGGGTCGGGCGCTATATAGCACCTTTATCACAACTGACAGAAAAAGGTAAAATCATTAGTATGGTACAATACATGAAAATCAACATCAGAGGTTATTTTAAGCCACCACTGCCTATGGATTTGTCCAGGATAATAGGATTTTTGAGTCTAGCTGTCCAGGGCAAATGCAAAGGTTGTCTGTCTAGTTTAAGATGTTGGCAATGATAGCCATTGTTTAAAAATTCAAGAGCTCATAATGGTATGTTTCAAATTTATAAGCACAACGAGTAAAGACTGCTTTGTGTGTGCTAACAATGAATTAAATCTCTTGGTGAGCAATTGTCCTTGATGGATGAAAAAGCATGGGCCTCATTAAATTTCACCTCCTCTTGTCAAATGTGTTGTTTTTCCTTCTTCCTGGCAGGTCATACGAATTATATCCATTAGAAATTCCAAAATTTCTGTTTGGTAGCTGCATATTTGCTCCTGTGTAGTTTTTTCTGGAAAAAACTAAGATTAACAAAAAGAACATTTTTTTAGTTTAAAAATATATTTAGGCCAGCAAAGTGGTACAAATTAGAAATCATCATTTCATCAAAGACCAAATATGAAGACTGGACATTCAAGTTGAGGTAACTTACAGTAGCAATTATCTTTAACTAAGCTAAATACTTTTGCCCCTCAGGTGGGATTAGACTTGAGATTGTAGACATGTGCGTCAGGAACTGTACTTAACTTGCCAAGGTCCCAATAATGTTCATCAAATTATAAATATTCTTACAGTCTGATAGGAATGCATACTCACTTGCACTCTACAGTAATATCATAACACTTCAATGGGAGAGCTTTCAAAGTATTAAAAGAAATGAGTGAAGATAGATTTTAAAGTAAAAGGTAGATTTCAATGCATTTTAAATACAGAACAAGATAATTTTGTGCCAAACATTTTAAGCTAACACAAAATGCTCTGAATGCAAAAAGGAATATTACAAAAATGCAAAGTATATAATAGAACTTATGAAATTATTACAGGACTTATTTTAAAGCAGAAAGAGCAGGCATAAAAAGGCTGCATAATTCTTTTAGTTTGGAGATACAGAAAACATTACAGTTATTTACAAAAAATGTATAAACCACTAACCTCTAGAATAACTTCATATGGGTGTTGTTTTTGTGCAGTGATGTTAATGAGACTATCCATCAACAGAATCCTCATGAAATTGCACACTTGCTTCCTGCCAGGGGGCGAATAGTCAATGGAAACTGTCTCCTGATTACAGGAGTCCTCTGAAAGTACAGAACTGACTTGCCCAGATGAAGCCAAATAGACCTAAATTAGATGTCAATAACAAAAACATTCTTCCAACATTTAAAAGATGACAATAGCTTAGCAAATATGATTTAATTTAATTATAAATACATGTCTGCCAACACAAAGGTCTAACATTATATAAAATTGCCTACTTTATGAAAATTTTAAAACTAATTTATATCAAATTAGATTTCAGTAGATTAATTTCCTTTTTCAATTTTACAATTCAGTTATAGGCAAGGGAAAAAAATCAATTCAGATTGTAAGATTTACTTGAGATCATAATAGACAGAATACATAAAAGAGGGCTTACAAAAAAGAAGAAAACAGAGCTAGGAGAAAAGTATTGACAGCATTCATTCTTTTTTAAACTTATTTTATCCAGTACAGGGTTAAATCCAGTATCTCTTCAACAGATAATAGAGTTAGCAGCACAAATCAACCATGGATGACCTACCACAGGGGGATGCAACAACATAATCTAAACATTTCCTTTTCTTTTCATCCGTGAAACCATCTTAACAAAAAATTTAATTGTAACTTCATTATGTTTTATCTTCACCCTAAACATTTTTTTACTGAAGTCCATTACATCAAAAGTAGTTTAATATATGACTGATATTCTCTGGTGAAAGAGAAACACGTTTCTCATTATTCTTGCATTTTCATTCACTTTTGAAATAAGAGTATAATTTATTCATTTTGGCTATAGGATGCTGTACCACAACTTAAAAGTATGCCAGATTATTGTTATGTTTGCAATATGTACATTTAATGACAGTGTGTTCTTGTTGGCCGTAAAGTGTTTGAGGTTAGAGGGTGAGTGTCTGGCAGGATCGGTGGTTCAGAAATAAACACCTTTCTGAGACAAACTGCACCTGTACGTTCTCGCATTGTATGCAACAGTTATATCCAGACATATAATGCTACATGGTGGAAGCATGACATCTTAGATGATAACTATTGGGGCTCAGACAAATGCTAAAATTTAGAAAATGCATGGAATGAAGAATGTTGGGACAACAAATTACACATTCTAAACTTTAAAGTGGACTCAAAGTGTCTACCAAGAGTCAAATGAACTAAGAAAAGGAGATGAAAGGAAAATGTCCAGGTTGGAAGAAAAACAACACACTAAGAAAGCAAGCAAAAGAGGAAGAAAATTTAACATGAGGTAAACAGAAATGTCACCTCCTCCGTTATAAAAGATGCCTGGTACCTATATGCCATTGATATACTGTATTACATAATTGGCAGCTTTATACTTGGGTCAAATAGATGTGTCAATCTTACTTACAATATATTTAGACACCCACACAACATCCATCCATCCATCCATTGTCCAACCCGCTATATACTAACTACAGGGTCATGGGGGTCTGCTGGAGCCAATCCCAGCCAACACAGGGCGCAAGGCAGAAAACAAACCCCGGGCAGGGTGCCAGCCCACCACAGGGCACACACACACACACACCAAGCACACACTAGGGACAATTTAGAATTGCCAATGCACCTAACCTGCATGTCTTTGGACTGTGGGAAGAAAGTGGAGCACAGGAGGAAACCCACGCAGACACTGGGAGAACATGCAAACTCCATGCAGGGAGGACCCAGGAAGCGAACCCAGGTCTCCTTACTGCGAGGCAGCAGCCCTATCCATCGTACCAAACCCACACAACAACAAAAAAAAAAAAAAAATATGAATATGCACAGTAGGTAAAACTCTTCCAAAGTTCTTACCTGTTGTGAAGAACATGGAAAAATTGTATCAGCTAAAGCTTCAAGAAATCTTGGAGTGGACCAAAGTTTGTCCCTTGGAAATATGTTATGTACCAAGCAGAAGAACTTCATGATACTCCCAGGACAGAGATTTTCCCATGATTCCTCAGTACCTGTAACAGACTAAAGGGACAAAAGTGTAAAAGTTAATGGAGAAATATTTTGATATTAAAGAGAATTTTGTATTAAGTGTTTAGATTGTAGACACATTCATAAATGTAACACTCAGCACAATTACTTTTTCAAACAGCCTTAATAAAATCCATCTTAATAAAAGAACAAGTGACTGTGTGTGTGTCTGTGCAGTTGCTATGTCTCTGTTATATTCAATTTGGAATGGGATACATTAAAGAAGTGCTAATATTTGTGATGAGCCTTTTTCTGGAATGAAAAACACAATTCATTTTATTACTATATGCATTGCAAATGTTAACATTAAATATTTCCAACATACAATAACTGCTAGATGGACAGAAATCAGCTTATCTGCTTTAATAAAAGGACAAGTGTCGGTGTGCGTGTATGTGTGTGTATGTGTCCATCTAACTTTGAGTTAGGAAGAAAATTTTAAACATAGGCAAAATATGTCAAAGAAGGGTCAGAAAAATCAAACATGATAATAAATATACCAAATAAAGGTCTAAATTCTGTTATCAGACATTATACATCGGCAGCAGCAGTTTGGGAGCACTGATTTGCACCAAACACTCCACTCTTCTGGAGAACTGTCATAGATTCTTGCCCATACAGCAACTTCCTCTCACCTGTCCTAGTGACGCTGCTTGTTATCCAACACATACGAAGGTACCACCTACTAGTGGCTACTGTGCTTTAACAATAGCATATGCAGGACCTCTCCTGCTGCCAGAATATCTCTTACTCTCTCTTCTGAAACCAACTGTGCCCCTCAACTACTCCTAACAATACTTAAACATGCCAGCAGCCCTTAGACTGTATTCAATGTAATATCATTATTACATCAATATGTTTATAAAATAATTTAAGAATCTGAAACATGGCCTTCATGTCAGGAGCTCTTTTTCAAAATATGGGAAAAAGTTGCCTTTGGCATTAAAATATCAAGAAAAGAATAAACCACTAAAGGAATACTAAAACCCATCACATACCAGTGTGATTAGCTTGACACACAAGCATTTCATTTATGGAAACTAAAGCCAATTGGTTTTCAGGGTAATGTGCTTTGAAACTAGAGGTGTACAAAGACAAAACAATGAACCACTCAAAGCGATTCAACAACTTTTACATATTGCAGCATATTTTCAGTTTTTGTTTACATTTACTTATCTGGCTGATGCTTTTATCCAAAGTGACTTACAACAATTGAGATACAACTGGTTACATTTCTTTTGTTTTTCCAATTGGAGCACAGGCAGGTGAAGTGACTTGCTCAGGGTCACCTAGTGTCATGTGAACCCACAACCTCAGGGATTGAAGTCGAAAGCCTTAACCACTGCGCCACACGCCTGCTTAGACTTTTGTAAAGTCTTATTTTATTTGGTAATAGTAAAATGACTAGAAAACTTAAAATCATTCAGTTTCTTACCTTGGATAATATGGCTTTCACCATTCCAAAGAGAACAACAGCCATATTGACACACAAACAAACCTTTTCTTTTTCATCAATGCCTTCTATGAGAGACTGAAGTACTGAATCCAAATTGACCTAAAAGGAATTTATATAGGATTTTTTTTATTAGAACATTTTGTATAATATTTTTATAATATACTTTAATAATGGTGTCTTGGCCAAGGACACTCATGCAATATGCATGAAAAAATAATAGTTTCATTTAATATTAATTACACTGAGTTACCATAAAAGAATATTCCACCTTGGAAAAATGTTGATGTCATGCTCCATCAACCAAAAAGATAAAACTTCAGATTTATAACATGTGTTGATATATAAGACAGCTGTCAATCAATGGAGAAATATCATTAAACATGTATGACCATGATATTCAGAATACTCAAAGAAAACTACCCTATATTTATTTTCTGTTTTTGTTAAGAAAAATGGCAGACAATCGCAACTTTGTATACATCTACTAATCAGACAAATGAGTATATTAGGTTGTAAAGGACATAAAAATGTAGGGTTTTCTGTTTAAATGCAAAGTGTGTTTATCTCCCTTATAACATATCAAAACACATTCTCCTGTAATCTAACATTCTCAAAATGTTCAAAGCTAAGGAAACAGATGACTAGAACCTTTCCTAGCACAGACTCCAAGGCAGGAACCAACCCCATCAGGGCTCACTCTTGGACACTGTCGTATATTGCAAAGGTAAAGTCGCCAATTAACCCAACAATCACCTTTGTGATTTTTGAGTACAAGTGGGATTCCTGAAGAAAAACCCAAACAGAATTGGGAAAAACATGAAAAGTCCACATAGAAAATGGTCTAGAACAGGATTTAAACATTGGATGCATGATCCTATGATCCATATAAGGCACTAACCACTGATCCACCATCTCAACTATATACAATACAAATATCCATAATCAAATGAAAAACAGTGCCCATATTTATCAAGCAAATCACCAAATTACTACTAGGAATTGCAACAAAAGTCTGACTAGAATAAGAATTTGACCTATCTTGAAGTAGGACATGAGAAGTATTTATGAAGTGCCTTACACCATTCTCTCCCAGCGAGGAGTAAGACTTCATGTTTGAGAATGAATGATGACATGATTTTACAACACCCAGAGCTGAAAAATGCCACTTATGAAAGCTTTACAGTAATCCCTCCTCCATCGCGGGGGTTGCGTTCCACAGCCACCCGCGAAATAAGAAAATCCGCGAAGTAGAAACCATATGTTTATATGGTCATTTTTATATTGTCATGCTTGGGTCACAGAATTGCGCAGAAACACAGGAGGTTGTAGAGAGACAGGAACGTTATTCAAACATTGCAAACAAACATTTGTCTCTTTTTCAAAAGTTTAAACTGTGCTCCATGACAAGACAGAGATGACAGTTCCGTCTCACAATTAAAAGAATGCAAACATATCTTCCTCTTCAAAGGAGTGCGCGTCAGGAGCAGAGACTGTCAGAAAGATAGAGAGGAAAGCAAACAAATCAATAGGGCTGTTTGGCTTTTAAGTATGCGAAGCACCGCGGCACAAAGCTGTTGAAGGCGGCAGCTCACACCCCCTCCGTCAGGAGCAGAGAAAGAGAGAGAGAGAGAGAGATAGAGAGAGACAGAGTTTGTTTTTCAATCAAAAATCAATACGTGCCCTTCGAGCTTTTAAGTATGCGAAGCACCGTGCAGCATGTCGCTTCAGGAAGCAGCTGCACAGAAGGTAGCAACGTGAAGATAATCTTTCAGCATTTTTAGACGAGCGTCCGTATTGTCTAGGTGTGTGAACAGCCCCCCTGCTCAATCCCCCTACGTCAGGATCAGAGAAAGTCAGCGCAAGAGAGAGAGAAAAGTAAGTTGGGTAGCTTCTCAGCCATCTGCCAATAGCGTCCCTTGTATGAAATCAACTGAGCAAACCAACTGAGGAAGCATGTACCAGAAATTAAAAGACCCATTGTCCGCAGAAATCCGCAAACCAGCAAAAAATCCGCGATATATATTTAAATATGCTTACATATAAAATCCGCGATAGAGTGAAGCCGCGAAAGGCGAAGCGTGATATAGCGAGGGATTACTGTATGTCGTTTTTTTGGAAACTATGAATGTGTTTTTTGTAGTTATCACAAAGACAATAATAAAATTAATAATGCAGTGGAACCTCAGGTCACGACCGTAATTCGTTCTAAAACTCTGGTCGCAACCCGGTTTGGTCGTGACCCGAAGTAATTTCCCCCATAGGATTGTATGTAAATACAATTAATCCGCTCAGGACCGTATGAGCTGTATGTAAATATATATATATTTTTAAAGATTTTTAAGCACAAAAATAGTTAATTATACCATATAATGCACAGTGTAATAGCAAACTAAATGTTTACTTACTTCTTCTGTAATGTTTACTTCTTCTGCTTGGGCTCTCTCACTCGCACTCTCTCTCTCTCTCTTTTGCTCACTCGCTGCACAGGGAATGCACAGGGAGAGACTGAACACATGAGGAAATCATCGGCGCATACGAACCGGAAGGGAAACTGGCTTGCTCGTCACTGAGTGTGTGGTCGTGAACAGATGCAAAAGTTTGGCTTACTTTTTGGTCGTAACCTGATTTGTACGTGGTCTGAGACGTTCGTGACCCGAGGTTCCACAGTAATAATAATCATCATCATCAAGTAAGAAAGCTGAGAACTAGTTGTTATATTTGGAAAAGGAGTCATTATCCATCTCTTCTGAGGTCATCCCTCATCTCCAAGAAGATGACATCTAGGGGGGACGTGATTACGTTCAAATAAAAAAAAAGACTTATGCCACTATAAAGTCATGCATTAAACTGGCCACTTCGAAAAAATATTAAGAATAATATAGTTTGCATTCATATCCACCTGTGTGTTGATCCTTTCATGATTTGATTCTATTTGCGTAATTGCAATTTATTTGTTTTGTTTAGCAATGTCTTGTACTCCATTTTGGGTCCTCAAACACCACCATTTTGATTCCCATTGTTAGTTCTGCTTCCGGCATTTCTAGGTCTGTGGCCTCTGAGGTTAGACCCATGATTATTGAAATGACGAGATAAAAGGACAGCTTTGAGCTCATTTCCTTGTCTGATCTGCGGATACCAAATCTCTTAAAGAAAAAGCATAATCAACCTTGTTAGCTCGCCTTGCACATTACTTTGGTTTTGACCCCTTTTTTGTTATTTTGATTTCAGTTTCTACTTGCCATTTTGCACTTTGATTTCATTTTTTTATCAACCTTTTGTTTGTTTTATTTTCTTATTTGCATCTTCTGGTCGGCTCTAAAGCTTATTTCTCAGTGTGCCGAGACAGCAGATACTGTAGTACTGTATCCACACTAGCAGTAATGGCCTTTATGTGTGTGCTATAAATCACTCCTACAAATCCAGACATTATACATGCAGAGTGATGTGGAAATGAATCAATCTGTGTATTACCTCAAATGTTGTAAGGGCATTCAAAGATTAGTGCATAATTCAAGAAAAGGCTGGGACATACTCAAATCATTGCTTTTGCAAGGCTGCATTTTACCCATGGCCGAAAAACTTAACCTTGCTAACACTTTCTTTTTGGCTGACAGACCATGACTTCTTCTTCATGTAGATGTGATGTGACATACAAGATTTGTTATGAATATTATTCTATCTCTGTCAAATTAATATCTTTTAATGAGTTCACTGTTGTCCAGCATTTCCAAAGCAGTTAGTCTTTCCCAAATTGGGCATGCTGATCTCTACCTGAAAACCCTGTTCTGGTAGCTCCTATAGAGTTAGGACAGCTCATAAGCACTCCTGAATCCTGGTGAAGTTAGGAGTACTGTAGTTTCTTAAAATAAGTAAATTGAGAAAATGCTATTAGACTGAGATTTTTAAGCCAGTTAGGGTAGAGATGCTTGAGAAATATGAGCACATGTCTGGAAAAAATTATATTGATTATGATTTTTTTGTTAAGTTGACTAAAATACAGTTGAAAATATGAATTTACCTGTTCAGGTGAGATTTCAAAAGTGATTTTTCCCAAGAAGGAAGCTGCCAGTAAGTAGTAGATTTGGGAAATGTGTATATGATGACACAAAAGACTTTGCAGTACTTTAAAGCCTGGTGATATGTATATTGTCTGTTCAGTCAAAGCAGGATAACCTTTCAGCGGGTCTAGATGTATAATGAAAGAAAATGACAGTGGCTCACAGGAAAATATGATGTCACTATAAATTACTTCCATAATAATCAAATACAGCCAAGATTTCCAAATTAAAAAAGAACTCTTTCTATTTGACAGCAGTTATTATTTAAAAATCATAATTAAAATTGTCCATCAATCCATTTTCCAAATCCATTTATCCTGAACTGGGTCATGGGAAAACTGGAGCCCATCCCAACAAGCATCAGGTGGAAACAATAGGAACCTTTTGTAATAAATGGAAATCTGAGCACACAAGATTCTATGACACTGCGAAAAATGAAATCTAAGCAAGTGGAAAAGTATTGATGTCACGACATTAACTATTGTTTTCCTTATTGTAAGATTTATTGACTTATCCAAAAATTTGTATTTACTATTATTTAGCTTACTTTAAGAAATCTTGTCAAGCAAATTTTGCTTACCCCATTGTCAGAATGTTTTGCTAAGTAAAAGCAAAACAACTCAATTTAAAGTTTTTTTGTCTTGTTTTTGCATATGCATTTTTTTTGGAGTATATGGCTTTCATCACAGTGATGTCTTTACATTTTACCCCAATTAAAATGTAGGTTTTCAAAACAATTCTTTAAATAAATCACTTGTGTAACTCATACAGTATATGTAAAGAGGTAGACAAAGTAAACCCAGTGCATTAGATTGTGTGACAATGAAATCAATTATGTAAACATACCCACTGGTTTCCCAAGCTCCTTTATTATATTCTCCAGCCAGGTACCTGCTGCCATTCCTTCTTGGAACTTATTTTTAATGTTTGGGTTATTCAGAAAACATAAAATGATTTGTATTGCTAGCAGAATAGTGGTTGAATGAAGATGACTTTGTAGAAACAGCAAAAGCCAATCAGATCCCAAGGCCATGAACATGTTTTCTTTATCTCTTCAAAAATTCCACAAAGAACAAACATAAATACATAACAACCAAAAAAGAAAAAGAAAAATGTTATAAGGCTACTGTGAAAGACAATTTAAGAGCAATTGTTTTTTAGCAGGTGGCAAACTTCATGGAATCAGAACTAAAAAACACTGGTTAAATAATTGTATAAAACCTATTGGTATAGGCTTAATAAAAAAGGCCAGATTTAATTTAATTTTCCAAAAGTATAATAAGGTAAACGTTTTTTAATATCCCTAAATCAATTAATCTGTTTTAAGTTGGGCTTTCACAGTGATTTCATTTTTAGTTTGCTACAAAAGCATAATGAATTATTAAAGGAAATGCAATGCAAAAATCAAGAAAGCGGTCTTCAATCAGTTGAATATAGTATGCAAAAAAAAGCATGCTTGCAACGTATTTAGTTTGCAGTATACTCACTTTAAAGTTATACCAGAATTGTTTGAGCCGACAAAATCTAACAGCATCTCTAACAGCTGGTTCCTCATCCAGATTGTTCTTGCAGGTGTCTCGCTTAAGGCTAAAAATGTGGAAAGGAAAATAAATTAAACTGTTACTGAAACTTTTAAAATTTTTAGCAGGTATTATGATATCCACTTGCATGTGGAAGATGAAATATGACATGATAATATTAATTTATTTTTATTAATTAAAAGATAGCACTACTAACTCACAGATCCAGGATCCTGGGGTCTAATCCTGTGTCCAGCCTTGTTTATATGAAGTCTGAATGTTCTGTCTGTGTTTGTGTAGGTACTTTGGTTTCTACCCAAATTCCCAATGATGTCAACTACAGATGGAGAGGCGACTCAGTGTGAGTGAGTATGGGTATGTGCACAAGTGCTCTGTCTGCCTTGTGCTATGTCCTGTTGGGCTAGACTCCAGCCTCCAGTGACAATGAATTGAATTTAGCAAATTGAAATTGCTTGTATACATCTATCTATCTATATTTCATAACCACTTTATTTTTACAGGGTCACATGAGCTAGTTGCAGTTACGTGTACAATTGACAAATAGATTTAACACTGAACTATTATCATTGTCAGACAGCTAGGCTCTTGATTATATCTAATTCTTCTGCTTTATTTTATTTTGCATTTATTATATTTTAATTATTTAAATAGAACACTCTGGTGTGTTGCAATATATTACAAGTTAAATTAGATATAATTATATATTGAATATATAATTCGTATTGTACTTTAAATATACTGTAATCAATTACCATTCCTAATTAAATAATGGAAGAAAAAGAAGACAAAAAGTGATAAAAAATAAGAAAGGTGTAGAAAAATAAAAGTATATGAAATTTTGCAAAGAGCACACAGTTAAAAACTGTTAAAATGGTGAAAAAAGTTATACAATTAAAGTAAATACTGTTAAGTATAACTTTAAACACTGCTAGCTTTGGTTGGTATTGATAAAAGTATGCATTTGATCCTAAACATTTGTGAGTCTCATCATTTAGAGAACTTGATTTTTTCTAATTGACATAATGCAACACATCTGTCTAACTGTAAAATAGAAGGCAGCATGGGACAGAGCAGAATGAGTGTGGTATATGTTACCAAGTTAAGGAATAGTGCTTCATCATTACTGCAAAAGAAGACTATTAGAAGATGAGGTAACCCCGGTGCTGCTTGATAAGGTACTGCAGGTGAAAACTGTAGTGCACTAACAGAGCAGCTAAGGGCATAGCCAAAACAAGTATCCAGGAGCTTCTGAGTACTTGAAACTTGTGACTGTCTACATTTGAAGAGATATAAGTAATGAAGAATTGTGAACTGAATTAGACCATGTTTTGCACAAAATGATGAGCAATGTATTCCATCTAGAACTGAGAATCTTCTGAGAACACTGGTCTACAAAAAAATATTTTTTGTTTGCTTCTGGGAACTTCAGAGCATCTCTTCATTAAGTTTTTTACACTGATTTCATATATGAAATTGGAATCAAGCTAGCACGTCAGGTGTTTCAAATACACATCAATGACGTTTTGACACTTTTGAATATCAATATAATATATCAACGCGATATCTGGAGTTTGGACTATGTCCCACCAAAATCATTTTGATGTGTTTATTCTGAAAACAAACCAGAAGACGATACCAAAAACACATTAAATCATATTTATGTCAATTTACCTCAATATAAAAGTGAGGTCAGTGTGCCCAAAAATGTTGGAGGCTCTTGCTTTTGCGCTTGTACTGCACATCCGTCTCTCTTTGCAAGAACCAACAGTAGTCACCCATCATGCTCATCTCTAACATCGCTTAGATTTGGTGGAAAAAAGTCGAGATGAGAATGTAAAAAATGCGTCTTCATTGACATTCTGGCTCCCGTAAGCTAATATACTTTCAGCATATTCTCCACAAGCTCAGCATAATTCCCTGCTCTGTGACTGTCAACAAAATTCTGGATAACCTGCACGAACGAGGGTGCGGATTCAGTGGGCTTCAGTTTCCTTTTGAACTCATCGTCAAGCATCAGTTCACGGATTTCAGGGCCAACAAAAACACCTTCCTTAATTTTGACTTCACTTTTCTTGAGACTAAACGTATTTCTTAAATGCTGAAACGCATCGTCTTTACTGTCCAGTCACCCTAGTTGTCCAAGACCTGGAACATCATAACTAAAAAATGGGACATGCTGGACAACAATGGTTTTCAGATTTGGAGTCAGCAAGTGAAATTTGTTAAAGTACAGATGAAAGAATCCCAGTAGCAAAATGCTTGTTGACCAGTGGAATCTACAAAAATGTCAAGGTCCTATTCCCAGGATTTTCTAAGACGATCTACAGATGTACTATTGTGAAAGCAGTAGCATAGTTTTGATGAACTTCCTTTAGCCATGGTGGTACTTTGTCATAAAGTCTCTACTAGTAAAATGAGCACAGCTGCATGTTGCTTTTAATGGAAGAAATGTTTTTGTGAGATATTACATTTAGAATAAAATTGTTCAGTTATTCAAAAATACAAATGCATTTTTGATAAAGAAGTCTTAAAAATTTACGTATCATGCATCCCATATACCTGTGCTGAGTGGTATTTCTTCTTCTAGAACTTCTGCCTTCAAATATAATTGATTCCAGATTTGTAACTGTTTATATATTAGTGATCCTGCTTCTATTGCCAGAAGTTCTGTCATCAGTTATTACATTCTATGGAAATTCATGTTTAAATCCTTACTTTATTTCAGCTTTTATACCTCTCTCACCGAGATAACTACATGAGACTTATCAGTGGTTCATGTGCACAGTTTTCTCTGGTATATACTGTCACACACGTGTGATTAGGAGGCAGCTAAAGGGCCTGAGTAATTGTAATACTACATCAGACCAGGGGGTGGCAGAGTGTGCTGACTGTCTCTCTCAGTTCCTTGCAGACCATTCCTGGGAAATCCCGCCAGGTTCCAGCGCCTCTGATGACATCACTTCTGGTCCCGGCATAGATGACATCATTTCCTTCACCAGCCCTTAAAAACGCCATCTTACCTCCACACATTCAGTTCTGTTTTGGACTCAGTCAGGATTTTAATATACGGGTGGCTGCCCCAAACCTTTTTGACAATCTGGAGTTGTTTTGTGACAATACATAAACCAAGTTTCTGCCATTCCCAGCTGTTCGCACATAAAGTAAAAATACTAACTCCTGTAGCAAAGTCTGTTGGGTATACTATGGCCAGGTCAGTGTCATATAATATGCTACTGCTTAACCATTTTCTTCTACCCTAAATATAGTGTGCTGTCTGCCTACTTTCTTTGCATGGTCTTCTGTGATTTTGACTAGATGACTATGAATGTTTGAACTTCAAAACATAAGAAACGTGGAAGAACTTGACTCATTGTATTGTATATGGCTGGCCAGATGTGAATATCTAGGTTATTTCTAGTAAAATGCAAAGAAATTTGAAAGGAAATAAAAACCACCTTTCCCAGAGATCACAAGAGATACTGGTTGTCACAATAATTATCCACATTGGGAGTTCTGCTCAAACTGAAAATTATCAATAATCAAAGAAGAGTAAAAAGATCTTCAGGAAAAAATATTGCAAACACATACTGTAACTTGAGAGAAAATAAGAATGATGGCCATATAAATTATTATTATAAAATTAAATGAATAATGTAAGCAAATTATTAATTCATGGTGAATGAAGTGACACAGAAATGGAATTTAATGGATATAAAATCCATCACACAGAACAACATGAAAGCATGAAAGAGACAGCAGTATGGCTGTAACCTAAGAAGCAACCTAAGAAGGCAGTCTGGACACCACAGAGAGCAATAGCAATTATAGAATTAAATCTTTTCTAACTGAGACTAAAGCGATGAAGAGGGTTGCTGTGCATAGATTTTTCTCCGACATTCAATTTATTTATTTATAATTTATTCATTTTTAAAGCAGGGTTTGGGGAATAATGGGCTTTCTGTAAGCCATGACTGGGGGTTATAAAGAATTATTATAAAGGTATATGTTGCATCTAAATTATCAAATGTTTAAAATAAATTATTTTTGTTTTCCTTCAAAAACCCTTCAATTAATAAATGGTGGCTTACATGCAGAAAACAAACAACAATTCTGGTGCAGAACTGGTGTGGCAAAGATGACTGTGTTCTGTTTAGTCACAGTTAAAAACAAAGGCCTGATATATTGTACTAGAGATATCACAACCAGTAAGTTCAGCGTCCAATCAAGTTAAACTAGGAAAGTATGGCTGCTAACAGCAAAGGCTATATTTGAGACATGCAGTTTGATTTTTATTTAATTTATAATAAGACTGCAAAGAGTGAACACGCTGCTTTTAGTGCCCCCAATTATTATATGTGTTGTAGGAGGAGATTTCCATTGTGCAGACAATAGTGAAATGAATAGTTAAATCTGAGCCCCAGTCTGCATGACAGCTGCAGGTGGTTACTTAAGTGGCTTGAGCTCTGGGACATATGGATGAATTTCAATTTAGTCTTTTCACCTTTTCTGTTTTTACTCTCACAGGTTAATTTAATCACTCTTGGATCGTATGTACAGCAGCAATCCCATCTCTATAGTCTAAGGAATCACAAGTTGCATTTTAATAGTATTTATTTTGTGAAGGTGAAGGTGTTTTATATGCAATAGGAACTAGGGGTTATGGTACATTGATAAATTATCTCTCTATTATATAAAAAAAATCTTAGGATGAGACAAGACCTGTTCAGAGAGACGAGACGTGACTTTCTCAGAAAGACACTTTCACGTCCCATGGGACTAGACTTTGTGCCAGGAGATTTAACCACGTCCGGGGCCAGAAAAAGACAAAGAGTAGATGACAAAGTAGAACGTCATAAAGTATTCAATATCGTTGGCGCGATATACAATTAGAGTAGGTTAGAGATAATGGAAGTAGGAAAGTTATCCATCCATTATCCAACCCGCTATATCCTAACTACAGGGTCACGGGGGTCTGCTTGAGCCAATCCCAGCCAACACAGGGCACAAGGCAGGAAACAAACCCTGGGCAGGGTGCCAGCCCACCGCAGAGGAAAATTATTATTCAGTGAAATAACGGAACTGCGAAAAGAGATTGAATAGTGTTTGAGGATGACTGGAGGAGAAGAGTGACAAGGCACAAAAGAACAGCTGCTGTACAGGCTTTTAAATGTTTATAGCGCCACGCGAAATGCAGATCACGTGGCATGGCAGCAGCAGCAGCAGCAATCCAGAAGCTGATCCAGCAAAGAGGAGGTTAAAAAAAAACCAACTGTATTTGTTTCCCATTGTATCACCGTTGAAGAGGGGTTTTAGAGGAGTGACCGCATCTCCTCGGGATGCGTTCAGCCCTCCTCTTCACAACGGCGTGTAGCGCAGGTGCTGGGAAGGGGGGTATTTGTCGAGTGATGCGAGCAGGGGACGAAGCCCCCTCGTATTCCATAAAATAATGACGGTGTGTTAGGAGAGTGCAGATCTGCCAGTACTGACATCAGTATACACTGAATGTCACAAGTTATACAATTATGTCCATTGAAGCTTTTCGAAGAGATGAATGTGATGCACCAACCATCATAAAGTTTCAACAATAACATTGTGTGGCTGGAAATAATAAAAGGGATAAATATTACATTGTGGTACCTAATATGTAATAAAGTCTAGTCGATCCTGAACCAAGGATGCCAAACACATCAAATAAACTGGTTATACTTTCCTATGTCACAAAAAAGCTTTTGTTTGGGTAGAATATCAATATTTACGCATATTTGTGGGTTTAGGTCCTTCATTATTCTTCTTAAATAACCCATGCTTTTACGGTCTGGGTACCCGCAGCTGGTATCACACTTGGCTTTGCTCCCTCTTGCCAGTTCACATTTTGGCGGTTCATCTGACGAGAGCATTTTTAATTAAAACCAGCACACTGCCACAGACCCCTAACACACCTCATCACACAAGCCCACTACAGTGACCTATATATGAGCAGGGGCTTCAGACATTGGTTTGCTTATAGGATAAGCAGGGTTGTGCTCTGTTGGAGATGTTGTATGCTCTGGCCATTGAGCACCAGCTACTAAAAACTGAGGTCAGTAAAAGCACAAATGCCTGTCTGTTTATCTCAGCTTTGGTCTGCGTAGGTAACCTTTTTTTTTTATAGATGTAAAGCTATCGGTGGAGTGTAATCTGGCTTGCTTAAACTTAATCAGGGCTCTATGTACTATTGTGGAAGCGATAATACCAAAAGGCCAACATTGCCAGATTGGCTATACTAATTAGGAGGAAGTTATTAGGTCCCTAGGGATTCTCAGAAACAGACTTGCAGGATGTAAGAAACTGGTTAAAATGTGGGATCAGGTTGTTATTAATATTTTTATTAATAATATGGTAAGGTCTCCTCTCCTCCTAGTAATGCTTGCCACACCCATACAATCAGCAGGATTCACAATGTGAAATACAAAGAGTTGCATTTGGAGTGTAGCAACATATGTGTGTGAGCCTTGAACATGCAAAAGGAAGAGACTGGAAGGTTTCGAAATCTGGATCTGACAAAGAGGTATGAAAATAAGAGTGAAGGAAAGGAAAGCAAATAAAGAGTTCCTGTGTCAGGTAGAAGAAGAATGTGGACTCATCCCATAAACAGGAGCAAAACAAGGACTGGAAATATCGCGAGAGAGAACAACCTGATAAAAGAAGTGATGGAGGGAAGATTCCTGAGGAACAGAAAAAGAGGATGGAAAATTTAGTTTAGTAAGGAAGGAAATGTTAACAGATGGAAAGAGTAGCTGAAGAGAGAGTTAAAAAAAGGAAAAAATTGTGCTTTGGACCTGTGTAAAGACAGAACACTTGATGACGATAAGCCCAATCCAAAGGCCTTATATTACTCTGCTCGTAGCCTTTAGCTTATGTCCTGCTGCAGTGGGAGCTTAGCAATTTCACAGGCACCCATTTACATTTTTTTCTGTTAAACCATGTTCCAACACTCAGTAACAAAGTCTAAATTAATTCTGCAGAGTGGAAGGAGCTCTACAAAGTCCATATCCAGGAAGTTCTTCCAGGTCCTAGATGTACCCTGATGAGACACATCTAAGAAGGTCAAGTATGTT
The DNA here is from genome assembly GCF_900747795.2 of Erpetoichthys calabaricus. Lineage (NCBI taxonomy): Eukaryota > Metazoa > Chordata > Cladistia > Polypteriformes > Polypteridae > Erpetoichthys > Erpetoichthys calabaricus. The sequence goes on from NC_041395.2 coordinate 280,376,337, forward strand.
TTGGCCCCACTTGTGAAATCCACCAGTGAATCAGATGACAGATGATTTTCACTGGTAACTACATTTTGTACTTAATTGGTGACCATTCATCATGTGAAGGAAACAGTACTTACATTTTTTGAATTGGAATTACGCAACTTTTTGTTGTTGCTTGTTCAGTTAATCTTAAAGTTTTAAACTGAGTTGTAATGAAATCTCTCTTTATTTATAGTGGGTTTAATTTAGAGCACAAAGTATGTGAGAAAGCTAGAAAATGTTCAATACTCTGACATGAGCAAATATCCTTTGAATTTGTAAGTTTTAAAACACTTTTATGTGCATTTAACTTTTTAATACATAGCAGATATACATAATAATGTACATGGGTGCTTATGTTATTTTCTTTATTCACTGAATTGGGTTAATCTATTTATGAATTGTTTGATTTATTCTTTTAATGCAGTGAATATTAAAGAAAACTGAAAATATTCATTCTTTTTTTGACCACAGATTAACAAATTATAGTGATTAACATTGTAAAACAAGATTATAAAACTACCACATTTAACTTCATTCTTTTTTCTCCACCCAAGGAGAATAACAACATTTGAGAAAGCATTCTATATAAGCTTTACTTGCAGTCCCTTAACTTCATACTGGGAATAAAATTAATCCCCTTAACAAGATTCTCTTGGTCACTGAGTCTCAATTTTATATTCATGCACACTTGATCTTGCGTTCAATGGATTATTTTCCACATAGTATGGCAAAAATATGATTTTTTTTATTTTAAATGCTAATGTGTAGTAAGTATTTCAACAGGAGATGGTGCCTATGTCTTTCTCCATACACATAATAATGACAAAAAAATTAAATCTATCTAAAATGGTATGCTAATTTTATCCTGCTGGAGAGAGATCATCAATAGGAAGAATCTAAAGTACAAAGAAAAACAGTAAAAGCAAAAATAAAACTGTTACCCCAATGAGCCAACCTAATGACTTACCTACTATTAATGTCTCTCTCTACCTCTACCCCATGACTGTTCCTTCTCATCTCATAACATCAGTAAGGCTCAAAACTGTCTTTCTCTCTCTCACTCTCTCTAAGTCACTTTTGACCATCTTAAAATCCATCCTGGGCTTATTGACAGACCTTCTACAGCCGTACAGCAACTAGGATAGCACTCCCTTTGTGGCACCTGGTGATCCTTAACATTCCATAGCTCTTGAATAGCTGGGCATCAAGGTCAGCTCCCCAGTTGGCTACTCTGCTACAGGTGTGTAATGGTCAAAGTCCGTTTAACTCAGCTCTGTAAAAAGAGAGAAGGATAGCAAACAGCAGCATGGCTTTGTTTCAGGGCACTGATTAAGATCAGTTTATGGCCTTTCTCTCTCTCTCTCTATCACTGTTTCTCTGTAGGTACAGTCAGTCAGTCAGTCATCACCCAATCCGCTATATCCTAATACAGGGTCACGGGTTGGGGGTCTGCTGGAGCCATTTCCAGCCAGCACAGGGCACAAGGCAGGAACAATCCCAGGCAGGGCGCCAGCCCACCACAGGGCACACATACACACACACCAAGCACACACTAGGGACAATTTAGGATCGCCAATGCACCTAACCTGCATGTCTTTGGACTGTGGGAGGAAACCCACAAAGACACGGGAAGAACATGCAAACTCCACACAGGGAGGACCTGGGAAGCAAACCCGGGTCTCCTTACTGCGAGGCAGCAGTGCTACCACTGTGCCACTGTGGGTACAGAATCAGGTATATTTGGAATCCACTGGATCACCTGCCCTGTAGAATTCTGGCGAACACTACATGTTACCTAACTGGGCAGCATTCTATCTTCCCTGCTTTGATGCCCATATGTGATGCACTTCTGGTACACCATGCATGAGAAAATGTAGCAATCAAAATGCTTTTCCACAATGGCATACTGAACTGTTCTCACTTCCAGCATAGGTCCTTCTTGTGAAGGTTTTATGTCAGACATCCTTTGCTCTTCATCACTGTGGTGCTTCCCAAGTCTTATAAATCTTTTGGTAGCCAGACATTACTTGAGGGGTTTATATTTAATTAACTGTAGTATTATTAATGCAGAGTTGCTTATAGTCACTTCTGATACTGAGTCTATTATGACATTATGTCAGAGACAACATTCCCAACACTATTATGCTTTGAAGTACTCAGGACACCCTTACTTAAGTGTCTTGTCTGGGTCTTTATGATATATCTAACCAACCTACAGCTTCAAGTCAGGTGACAAGAGCCAAGATAACAACTGACCCTTTCCCATCAAAGTGTTCTGGTGGTATGGTGTACAATATACTATGCACATATATACAGTAGTATAGAATATAGTATTTATTTTTGACTTCACTTTATAAAACAGTTTCCTATGAAAAGTGAATATATACAACTAGTCATTTAGCCCGTTACAATAACGGGCGCTAGAACAGTAGTGCATAAACATTAGTAGGAACAGTCTATATTAAATGTTAAGGGACTTTGACCTCATTCTTTTTGTTGGTCGTATTTTTCTTTCTTTCAGCCTTTCTTTTGTTGATGTTTACTTGCTGAGCTGACCGTTCTTCGTGGGCTGCCGCCATGTATTGTGTGTCTTTAATTTTCTGTGACAGTAATACTGTCTTGTACGGCTCTATTCAATAAGGGCGCGTAGATAATTTAGTTCAAATGGCTCTGGAATAGCTTATTTACACGCGCCTTTATTTGCTGCGCCCAATTGAGGTCGTCCTTTTGAGGCTCGCCTTTTTGTGCGTGCCCTTATTGAAGGATGCCGTCTTGTACATCCACTGGCTTGTACGTCTGTAATATACCTTTAATTTTCTCTGGCGGTAATACAGGCGTGCGCGTCGGTAATATGCCTTTAATCTCCTCTGACAGTAATACTGGCTTGTATGTGGCTGTAATATGCGTCACTGTATTGTGTACCTTTAATTTCCTCTCGCAGTAATACTGGTTTGTATTTCTGTAAAACGCCTCTAACTTTCTCTGACAGTAATATCGCGCATAGCACCGTGCCCCGCGCATGCGCACTTCACCAGAAGACACACACACACGGACACCTGGACGCACATAGGGATTTTCTATATATAGATAGTAGTGAAAAATATATTTCACTTAAAAATACTAAACTTATCCTTTAAATTAGTATTAAAAGTTAATTAAAGTGCCATTTTTTTAGTGACTGCGTGTTTTCTCTTTCCTGTTTTGTAAATGGTATGTGTGTATGTTTTTTGGGATAACAACAGGCTGTATGATAAAAGAGCCTATTTTTCAGCAAGTACATGCTGTCATGAATAAGCGCCTGGGGATCACTTTAAGGATTTCAGCAAGGTGATTCGAGATGGGTCTAACTGCAGCCTGCAATACCCAGGACATAGGTCAGGTAATTCCCAGGTCAGTCATGAAACGTCCTTTGAGTTAGAGAACCGTCCCAGATCCCTAATCTTAACCATAGTGTAATGGCGCCATAGTCTTAACCATAGTGTAATGGGGTGTGCAATGGGCATTTCATGACTGATGTTGAGGGTATTTTGTGATGTTGAGGCATTAGGTGTTCTGCAATTACACTCTCCTGAGTGATTCTGCCCAAACACTAGGAGAAGACGCTGTTGGTAATCATTCTCTCTATTCCACTCGGACTGAAAAGAGCCTCAACAAGTTACACAAGCCTTGGAGCCTGGAGAAGACTCCACCGGGACCAAATAAAAAGAGCCATGCTCAGAGTACCATATCTCATTAGGACCCTGAAGTCAAACATGAAAGTAGCTCACGAGCTGCCTGAAACAGACATGCTTCAACTGTTGTGTATTTTGAAAAAGCTCTCATGGCTGTTTTGTTTGTTTCTGTAGAGGCAGCATTGGCCAACGTTTCTTTTCATAGCAAGCAACAATAGTTTTGTGTTTCTTTCATTAAACAGGGTTGTCCAGCTGGCTCTGCAATGTTTATTTTGGGTTCCTTGAGTCTTCCTAGCCGTGACTGCGCCTATGTCTGCTAAACAAATTAAGGGTGTGCTCAGGACAATGGCTTCCAGTGCTCAGACACTGCACAAAAAGTAGAAGTAATTTTCGATTCAAACTCCAGCTTTGAGTACCATATGAGAAAACATGTGCAGTCTAATTTGTACCAACTTAGAAATGTATGAAAGTTCAGTGACTTTTAGTGGCACAGAAAAGATCATATTTACATGTTGTCTTGCTTGAATTATTGTAATGCTTTGTTTTCTTTTTTAAAATATGCTACAAAATTGTTTACTAATAGAAAACTTTCAGCTTGCCCCATGACTGGCACCCTGCATTAATTGTCTATGAGATTTAGGACTGTTCCTACGATTTTAATAATTGTGTACAAGACTTTACATACCGGTAGGTTTCTTCAACAGTATATTAACAAGATGATGAGCCCTAATGAATCTCAAATGAGACTTAAAAATCTCTCAGAACAGTCATGGCTTGATGTGCCTAAGCCTAGATTTTAATTTTAATCTTGGGCTCTGGAACAGCCTTCCTTTCAGGATTAGATAGGCTGATTCAATGTCTGATTTTAAATCACTTATTTGTATAAACATGCTAGAACCTCTAATGTTTACTATTATAAATAAATAAATGTGTAAAATAGTACATAAATAAATATATATACACACATAGGGGGAAATAAGTATTGAAAGTGTCAACATTTTTTTCAGTAAATATATCTCCAATGAGGCTATTCACATGAAATTCTCACCAGACATTGGTATTAACTCAAGAAATCCACAAATGTAAAGAATTCATAGCATAGCATTCACATTTTTTGTCATGCTATAAATCAGGCTTATTTTAAAACCTACATATATATTTTTGGTATCATTCTTTTCAGGATTTAGCAAAGTTTAATGTGATGTTGTTAGATATTCAGATTCTTATTCCGTTTTTAAATTATAAACTAAAAAATATGAAGAACTCACGTCCCGCGAGACGAGACTTTGTGCCAAGAGATTTAACCTATGGCCAAGCCTGGAAATAAAAGACAAAGAAAAGGACAGCTGCTGTACAGGCTTTTAAATGTTCAAAGTGCTGCGCAAGATGCAGATCATGTGGCACGGCAGCAGCAGCAAGCCAGCATCTGATCAAGCAAAGAGGAGGTAAAAAAAAAAAAAACTGTATTTGTTTCCCATTGTATCACCGTTTAAGAGGGAGTTTCAGAGGAGCAATTGCGTCTCCTTGGGGTGCGTTTAGACCCCCTCTTCACAACGCGAGCAGCAGAGACACGAAGTGGCTAGTGCGTAGCTCAGGCCGGCGGGGTTGGCAAGCGAAGCGAGTAGGGGGGAACCCCTAGTATAGATATATATATATATATATATATATATATATATATATATATATGTGTGTGTGTGTGTGTGTGTGTGTATGTGTGTGTGAGTGTGTGTCTTCTACAGTATTTGTTGCTGTGGTTTTTCTTAGTTGTAAATCACTTCATGCATCCTGCTTTGTTTTTAAGATAGTTCAGTAGAACACTTTTGACTATGAAAGGCCATTCAACCCACAAAGCTTGCAAATTCTATTCAACTAATTTACTCAAGATGAACACTATTTGGTAACCTTTCTGTGTTTCAATGTCTCTTTATGTGAAGAAAAACTTTCAAATGTTTGTCAGAAATATACCCTTAAAAAAATGTCCCTCCGCCTTCCACTGTTTTAGCAGAAGAGCTCATTTTATAGTAACAGCTGGGATCCACTGTACTAATTTCATTTGTGATTTTTAAAGAATATTTTTCTACAAAACTCAATATTTGAAATGTTCCTGTAATAAATCATTATTTTTTATTCAATTCACATTCTTCTTGTTATACTTTTGATTATTGTATGCCTATACTATTTAATTATGCATTACACTCAAGAAAGAATAAAGACAAACATATCCATAGGTTTTAAATTGTAATATTATATGTTTTCCCAAAGTGGAAAGCAGAATTAGATTTGTTATGGACAATTTTGTTTGTCATGCTAGAAATTTAAAAGATGACAAGATAAAAAAATTACTCATTTAACATTAATCATTATGGTTTTTTTTCTCCTGTAAAATAGGTTTACATTTTGTGTACATCAAAATGGTTAGAGTTACACTTACTTAATAATGTACTTTAACTTTAATAAAAAATACAGCAATCTACAAAATATAAGCAATCAAACTTACTTACTGAAGGAAAAATGAACATTTTAATTTAAAATTCACATTTGAGTACATTTATAAACTTCATTTAAAAAGTAAGTGCATTGATTTCACGATTGTTTTCTTAGGCACTCAATGGTTATCAATCCACAAAAATAACTGCATATGAGAGTTAGATTACAGTATATCCATTTCCACAACATGTGAGTATATATTAATACAAATATCCTTCAAATAAAGCATTATAAGATATTTCAAACATAGGAGTAAAATATTCTAATTTTAGTTCAGTAATTATTGGAATAGCCAAGAAGTTCATTGCAGCTCACATTAACATTCACATTCCGTTTGTTTGTCAAATTATGTTTTTGTTTTTTTTTTGTTTTTTTGAGAAGACATACCTTTTTTAATATACATGCCAAGGAATAGGTAATCTATTTGGAATACTTCAAAATTTAATCTTTGCTTCATTCATACTCTTAATGGTACAATATTTGAAGTAAGCAGTTCTGTTGCCAGAAATACTGTAGAAGCAGGTTTAATGAGTATTGCACAATTAAAAGAATGGCGAAATCCTTACCTTGCTTTTGTACATTGCAGACATTCTCAGGAAAAATTACATTTTCATTCAAAGAAGTTGGTAAAAGTGTTGAAATTAGAAATAATCCAATCCTATGAAGTGAAAAACACAGTTTAGACTAAACTATATGAAGACATTATGGCTGATATATACAGTCGCTAGAAATAAAAGTCTTCAGGTTCTTTCTAAAGATAGTAACTGCATATACCATTTATATGTAGTCTGCATGTTCCATCCTTTCTATTCATTGTTCAAAACCCACTTTTTCAATTGCAGAACTGGCGTTGAGACAGAAATGAATCCTGGGCAACAACACACTACTCTGTTGCAGTGTGCATTCAAGCACACACCCACACTCACTGCCAGGTCTTAAAGGTGGGGAATACATTGAAAACTGCTACACTTTTTTATTTTTACTAATCGGTTGTGAACATAGACAGATGTAATTGAGAAACAGCAAGACATGCTGGAATAAACATACAAGTTACAATAAAACTACCTTAATCTTTTTGCAGGTCAGTGTAACTAGGTTATGATTAACCACCAAATGAAACCTGTGGAGATTCTGTGGTTAGAAACTGTCCACCAAAAAGAGGCCAACTGTCAGCTATCCCAATTTGGACAAATTAACATGTAGCAATAATCACCCAAATAACAGCTAAGTACAATAGTGGTAACATAAGAGGAATATCAGAAATGTACAACTTTTTCTACTTTATAATCAACAGCACAGATAAACTTTAATTCTATTGCTGTAGAGAAAAGTCAAGCAAAATGACACCTTTTATTGGCTAACTAAAAAGATTACAATATGCAAGCTTTTGAGGCAACTCAGGCCCCTTCTTCAGGCAAGATGTAATCTGAAGAAGGGCCTGAGTTGCCTTGAAAGCTTGCATATTGTAATCTTTTTAGTTAGCCAATAAAAGGTGTCATTTTGCTTGGCTTTTCTCTACATTCATAATGGCTAACACAGTACAACACCCTAATTCTATTGCTAAAAGACAAGAATGCCCTGTTGTAGTAGGTTAGGAAAAACAAATGCTGGACACTGGATGACAGCAAAAATATCACCTGGTGTGATGAATCCTTCTTTCTGTTAATGTATGCTGATGGTTGAATGAAAATATAACAAAAAATGATCCAGTAATATCACAATTCTGTTTGATACAGTGGCCTACTCAGTCATCTGATTTCAATCCAAGCAGGCATATGTAACTGTGTAACACATTGAACTTGACACAGGCATCTTGCGCTGTACATTAAGACTTTATTCAGTTAATTGCTAGATAACTTCAAACCATTCTGAGGGGAATGGAGGACCACCTCACTATTAACTATGTCTAGCTTATTAAGTGTACTCCTAGAACATGTCACTTGTAAATTCTAATTTTACACAAGACCTTCTATAAGATAATCAAATTTTATGTAAGTCTGCAATTACATATAAAATATAAATACAGAATATGGAAATAGCTTTTTATGAAAATAAAAAGTCCTGTTCTTTCTGCAAGAGGTATAATGTCCATGCTGAATTTGGGCAAAGAATCCAAACAGAATAAGTAAATAATTAACCAAAAATAAGAACAGATTAAAGCAACCACTGTATGTGCTTCCATGGGCATGTTGAAAAACCACCAACTTAGGAAAGCTTAATCTTCTAATTCTTGAGCAGATACTATATTGAAGGAAAGTAATCTTCACAGGCACTGAAAATGTGATTTTTAGCCAATGATGCACTCATTCAAAGGCAATAATAGAAACCAAAATTAACAAACAGAAATCTGCAAATATTGAATTATGTATGTAAATGGATGAAAATTTGCCTTTTATTGTAATTTGAGTAAATAAATTGGTTTATGCAGACTCGACATTTTAGTACATGGAATACAAAGAGTAATAACGCCTTCATTCTTAATGTATTGTGAAAAATATACATTCATACATATGTCACAAGTATTGAGAATAATGCCACAGTTTATTACCATAATGGTGTAAACTTAATTTGTACAACTATTGCACATTAAATTATACATTCTCGTCAAATACAAATAGTGGAAAGTAGGAAGGGTTTAGGCAAAATAGTTTCATATTAATTTCATATTCAATAGGTGTGTTTTAAAAGTGGAATAGTAGTTTTCTAGCCTTGCTAGTTTGTTGAGTGATCCAAGTGACAGGTAACACAAGTACATACAGTGTATTGTATAAATTGATAAAGATATAAAAGTAAACATTCAGAAGATGCAGAGCTGTTAACACATTTATACTAGCATACCTAAGAACGTCTTTGAGGTTAAATTGCCTTTGTAGGAGCTGCTTTATAATATCAATAATCAGTTTCACTTTTGCACATGTAATGTTAGGTTCGTTTAAAAGGAATATTAGCTTCTCCATCAAATTCAGCTGATGCATGATTTCCGCATTTCTTGTACCATCACTGGAAATAAAAAAAAAAATACAAAGTTACTGGAAGGCAAACTAAGCAATTCAATTCTCAAAAACCACACTTGGTTGCATTTGCTAATTGCTTTATATTGGCTGAAAGTCAAGCATCAATTGAACATGTGTCTGTAAAATTGATTCTTTTTGGCTAATCCACCAAAATGTATTTATTTATTAAATGATTCCATAAGCTTGTCAGACAAAGATGTTATCATTGCTTTAGAAAGGGCTTTCATATTAAATCCATTACACTATACACATAAGCCACTAAAACAGAAATAATGTACTAAGAAAAAGATTCCGTCAGAGAAAAAAAACTAAAACATGCTAAAATCCAATTGAACCACTATAAGGATGAAATTATCTTATAATACACAGCGTATTATCACTGCATTGGCAATAACTTTGCCTGCCATTTCATTAATGCAAACATATTGATTTCTCCAAGAGCAAAATTTTGAAGTCTAGACACTAGTCAATGGTTCACCTGCTATAGATATTATGCTTTCTATTCATTAGTCTGGTCTACTACCACAAATTCAGTTTTGCAGTTATTATAGTTTCTGAATTTGCACCATAGACAAAAGGATAACTTGAGTTTCCCTTTCTTTTTTGTTAGCCAGAAATATATTAACAAGGAAGGAAATGGAAGACGGATACACTAGATTACTAATTTATATTATAATATCTTGTGTACTGTACTTTCTGAGATACTGTAACATTTATTATGCACTGAGAAACACGTCGTATTACAACTCCTGCGTTTACACTCAGAAGGGATGTTTTTATGCTTTAAACTGGGGGCATTGATTGTCCTGTATATACAGCAGATTCACATAAATCGTGAAAGGATACCCATGGCTAATATGAAAATGTAGACAGTGATGAATTAATAGAATATATTTATTTGAGAAAGTCAACAGATTTTTTAATATCTTTTTGTAAATCTTTGTGGATTTTGTTCTGTATTTAAAATATATACTGTACTGATGGAAGAAAACAAATACATACTGTAGCTTTCTGGAATGAGGCAACTGCAACATACTTTCATAAATAGTCAATTTGTTAAACCCTCCTGGCCAGCAATACAGATTATGAAGTGACATACTTCAACCTTCTAAACACCCAAGTGGCACAGTATCTGACCAGATCACTTTCAAAAAGGCTTTAATTCAAAGCTTAGGTCACAGTATTACAAAGGCCGGACTTAGTCAGTTTCCTATGCTTTCCATAATGCCTCAGATTTCTCCAGAAGCAAAGAAGAAGGCCACTGGCGTACTGTAGGCAGCCAGGTCATGTGCTAATGTTGACTGTGTTCAAACTGCAAGCAAGATTTTCAGCAGATGAACAGGTCAGATGACTCTCCAAGACCTGTTTGCACTCAATCGGGCACATCAGACTGACCCATCGAGGAGATCATTTTAGATCTGCCAACCGCACTGTTGCTGAAACTGCAACCTGGCACAATGCCCACATCAGTTATAGGACAGTAAGGGACAAGCTTCACGATTCTGGCTTTAGAGCAAGGTAACCTTTCTGAGACCCTCTACTTGCACCTCCTGACCTGACCTTTCATTAGGGCAATGCCAGGCCACACACAACAGCTGCCCCAAAAAATAAATGGTGTTCAAGTGCTAAGATGGCCTGCCATCTCCCCTTACCTTGTAACTCCATAGTAAACCTTTAGCTTACCCTGGATTGCTACTTCAAGATGTGTGCTGTAGCTATGTTTTACTTTTCTGTATTCTTATTTCAAATAAAGGTTTGGTTCAATAATTAGTTGCATTCCTTTTTCCAGTCAGAGTATAAATTGCCAATCGAGGGCAAATGACTCAGTCCCTTCCCTGGGCCAAAAAAGCATAACCACCTGGAAAGAGGTGTCACTTCTTACCCAAGTGACCAGGGCAAAGGGGCTGCACTCTTACCTGACAGCAGACAAAGCAGTCTTTATTGTGATAAGCCACATTATTTTGGTAGCAGTAATTTGCATTTCTTTCTCATGCCATGAAGTGATATTTTTTGTTTAATCCTATAGATGGCTGGGTTCGTGCCCCAAAATTTATCCATGTATCCAGCCTCTCATGCCCTTGGACGACCATAATATGTACACGTACACACAGTATATAATTACATTAATAAATAATTTTCCTGAATGGAAATGATTAGACAACACTTTGGGTTCATATAAACATGCAGACATAGACAAAGCTGTCTTATCCTGTGCTTGTAAAGCATGTTGGGATGCTGCTCCAGTTGAAAATCAAAATCATAATAAAATTATCTTCACTTTTGTGACACCCTTTCTCAGCGTAGTGAATCAAATTACTATTACAGGATCTCACTTTATCATACAGTAAACACAGTGAGTACTCCAGGTCTCCATTCATAGGATGGAAACTGCAGATCTACCTACTTATTTGAGCAGCACTGCTATCACTACATAAAAAGTAAAAAGGCAGAAATTTAACAAAATAAATTTGATTGACCTTTAAATTACCAATAAGGCCATTTCAAAACTTAAATTTTGAATCCCCTTAAATGTAAATAAAATGATTTAATCTATGCAAAGCATCTTTTTATAGTAAATCTCTAATTCACTTACTGCATAATATTCCAATGTCCATCCCAAGCAAAGTGTTCGGCAGAGTCCTCCTTAACAGAATGGAGCCAGCTATTGCCTCCAAGTTTAGACAAGAACAAGCAGGCTTTAGGAAAAGAAGAGGATGTATAGACCAGAAATTTGCTCTGCAAAACATCCTAGAGCAGTGCTTTGAATGGAACACACCCCTGTACATCAACTTTGTTGATTTCAAGAAAGCATTTGATAGTGTCCATCGTAACACTCTTTGGAAGATACTCCAGTACTACGGAATCCCAAATAAGATAATTACAATCATAAAAATCTTCCATGAAAAATTTGAGTGTAGTGTCCTTATGGGCAACAATCTCACTGAATGGTTCCCTGTACAGTCTGGAGTGAGACAAGGGTGCATCATCTCTCCCATCCTCTTCCTACTTGCAATAGACTGGATCACAACCAATACAACAGCAGACAAACCCAGAGGCATCGAAAGGACCCTGTCCTCTCAATTGGAAGACCTGGACTTTGCAGACAACGTTGCTCTCCTTTCAACAAACCACTCCAACATGCAATCGAAAACTGACAGGTTTCATAAATATGCCAGACAGGCCGGACTTAACATCAACACCTCCAAAACCCAAGTGATGTGCATAAACTACATCCCCACAGCACCCATCCAGGTAAATGGAGCACCACTCGAGTTTGTGGAGGACTTTACCTACCTTGGCAGCCTTATCAGCAAGGACAGCGCTGTCCATAAAGACATTAGAGCAAGGCTGGGAAAGGCTCAGGGTGCCTTTTCCCAACTTCGTTCCATCTGGAGGTCTAAACAATACAGCCTAAAAACAAAGATGCTCCTGTACAACAGCGATGTAAAGTCTGTCCTCCTGTATGGTTCAGAGTGTTGGCGTGTGGTCAGTACAGACATGAAGAGACTTGAGGTCTTCCACAACAGATGTCTCAGACGAATCTGCCAGATCTTTTGGCCCAATAAAATATCAAACCAACAATTATACAAGAAAACAAACAGTCAATGCATCACCAAGGACATTACATTAAGACACTTAAGATGGCTTGAACATGTGTTAAGGATGGAACAAAACCGCATCCTAAGAGTTACCTTAAGATGGACACCACCTGGAAAAAGAAAAACTGGAAAACCAAAAACCACCTGGCGTAGAACGGTGGTACAAGAGCTTCAAAAGATGAACCTGTCATGGGGAGAAGCACAACATGCTGCAAAGGCCCGCAGGCGATGGAGGGAGCTCATTGAAGATTTATGTCCCACAAGAGACGAAGAGGATTGAATTGAATTGAATAATATTCCAATACTAGCATAGAGAAACACCCATTTATTAAAATGGGCTTAATGTACAATGCAATCCCTTCTTATTCGATCTCTTTCTACATTTTTAAACCTCTGTTTACTAGATATAACTTACATCCTTCTTTCTTTGTATGTCTTGTTGCGTTTTTTCATCATTCATTCTAGACCTTGCATCCTTCTTTGTTGATGTTTCTTGTTGCCATTCTTTGTCAGATATACCAGCCCTGTTGTGGATGCCAGACAACATGACACCCAGACATACTGACATACAGACATACAATGCATGGTTTACGATCTTATGCCAGGCACATACCTTTGTTCATCATACATCCCCGTCCTTTTGAGAACACTGGACAACATTACGCCCAGGCATGGGCATAGTTGTAGAACATTTAAATATAAATAGATTTTGAGTTAACAACAATACCTTTACCATAAAACTCTCAAGGAAATAAGTGGCTGACAAGGGAATTACTGTGAAGAATGTTTGCATAAACACAAAGAAGAATTACAAATATCAATGCTGTATGTACAATTATTATCTTGTTTCTCTGTTTACGTTAGAACTGTGCAGCAACAATCATTTCACGGCAGTACACAAATTTATTTATGTATTATAGTGCTAGATTTTTCCTGGATAGCCCATACATGAAATAATGACGCTGTAAATCAGTATTACATCCTAAATGATGAAATACATAAAAAGTAATATTTTAGTAAGTCACAGTTACTAAATTTAAAAATGCAGGCGAGCTTATTGATGATTATTAATCTATGACTTCTCTATGACTCCTCAACAGATCAAAGAGTAGAGCTGAATTCTGCCTCATGCACTAACACTGCGCCTTAAAGCCATTTCTCCATCAATGTAACATTGTAAAACACAATGTGGAAGGATGCATCATAATGAAGTTACCTTTTTTCCAATGGTGGGAGTAGTTGGACAGAGTTAATAAACCAAATTACATAACATTAAAGAAAAGCAAATTTGAAAATCAACAAAAAGACAAAGTGAAATGTATAACACAGGCCTAGGAAATGCAAAAGTCTATTCTGGACCTAGAAATTAAATTGCTGAATTAAAATAATAACTGAAACTACAGTCTCAAATGAATAATGGTATGAGCATCATTAATATGCTAGCAGGCTGAAATGAAATAAAGAAATTCAAGATTTACAACACTGTGCATCTTAATGTTTGTCTGAATACATAATTACGCAGCTGAACAATACTAGAGTACCTTGTAGATTTGAGAAGATCATCAAAGTGAGTCAACACAGCATATTCCAGGTTATCTGGTGCAGTCTTCCAAATCTTTAAATAAGAAGTGAACATGTTGATCAATGTGGAAAACTGCTACAAATGTTCTTGATATATATTTAAATAACTATGCATAACAAAACCCTTCAAAAACATTTAATACTAATTTAATAACAGTATACTGGTGGCAATTTAAATAATAATTATCTTATCCTGTTTTTCATTATATTATTATCAGATCATACTCAGCAGCAAGTCAAGAAGTAACCCTGGCTGAGGTGAGTGTATATTGCATGGAAAATGCATCGAATGCCCCAACTTTTGCTAGAGTTGTAGATCTCTGGCTTAAACTCTGGAATTAAACTATATTATCAGAATGAAGCAAACAGGTGCAATGAGACTTTAAAATCTCAATACGGGCAGTGAGTGGGACACTCAAACCAATCAAATAAACAAACAAAAATCATGACAACGTTGCAATGGAGTACTAGCTTGGACCCAAGTTTAGTTCTTACAAGAACATAGGCCATAATACTTTCTTCCTAAATATTCTGCTCAATTGTGTTGCATATTGGTTAAACATTTGGCAAATAAAAAAATGTAAGTAAATACATTTGATCAGATAATAAAATACCTCAAAATCACAGAGAACGTGTTCAAAAGCTTTGCAGTTCTGGATTGCAACTGATCCACAGCCCAATTCCATGGTACCAGCAACAGAAAGAATTAACTGAAAAATTCTGTTGCTTAATAAGGGAGACTTAAATTTCAGGAGAAATGCTAAAAGCTTAAAAATGAAAAAATAACAAGAATTATTGATAATAAACTGGAAATATTAATACAGTGACACTGTATATTTCTAAAAAAAAGTACACATTGTTTGATTATTGTTAGTATTCATCCATCCATTTGTATTATTTTAAGAAACAAGAACAATTGTCAGTCTCCACCTAGCTGTTGTAAAATTTCTGAACATTCATTACAAGGTCTCAAGAACCAGTCCTATCTATTTGTTCAGCACATTCACACACATGCGCAAACTCTCTCAGCATTATATTTATTTAGTTCTAGCAGGGGTACCTGGCGCTGCATGGTGAGGAAGTCCAAACTATATTTTGGAATGAACAATGGCCTATGGTGTTCCTGTGTACAAGTGGGCAAATTTGGTAAAGATGGGTTCAATGGAATGGGTTTTCATGCCAGACAAACACAAGTAGGGGTACCTGGACTTGTCCGGGGTGCTTGTGATCTTCCCTCATAGAAATGGGGAATTTGCGCCAAATTTTGCCCAAAGGTTCAACAATGTGAGTTTGCATACTGGACAAATACATACACACTCAAGCACACATTTAACTTTATACTGTATATTAGATGATAATGTTTTATTATTACAATAGTAAAAACAATGAGTTACTGTATATTGAGAAGAATCTCCTGCTTTTTCAAATTTTTTATTTATTTATTTATGCCAAGTATGGGAATTTAAACTGAAGCAAAAAGATAATTATTACTTTCACTAGAAAACTATACCTTATATCCTTGAATTCGACTCATTTCCCTCTCAAATGCGGGGCTAGTGGTAATGACAGACAACAAAACCTTCATAGCCGTATACATGGAACTATCGTCAGATGCCATTGCAACAAAACCTAAAATCACTGCTGGCCCACCTACAAACAGAAAGCTGTTGGCAGCCATCTGAGAGACAAAACTCCTCACTCCTGAAAGACAAAATATGTTGATAAATATATATAAGTTAATCAGAACTTTCCATGAAACAGAATAAAAATAAAACAAAAAATACATTGTCTGTGGCTAAGTATTAACGTAGAAAGAGTTAATTTCACTGAGTAATTTTTATATGGGCTTAGGTCTTTAAGTGTTGAGGTCTTCAGTACATCTTGAAATCCTCTTATCAAAAAGTGGACCATTAATGTCAGAACATTACTAAATAGGTTACAAACACCTATAAACGTAAAAGCTACAATATAGGTTCAAAATCATAATACTAGTCTATATTTATCTTTAAAAACATTTTTTGCAACATACATGTACACTCATTTTCACCATCATGCAGAGGCCAAATTTCATACTGTTGGCATAGGTTGTCAGCAACAAGAACAATGCCAACTGTTTCTCAGTTCTTAAGATATCTTTCATTCACAACAAAATTACCTGTCCATTTGGAAACATTCTACTTAGGAAGGGCCATCATTATGAGAGAACTCGAATATCTTGTAATGTCTTAACATTTACATTGCCAGTTGGATGAACAACAAATTCGTCATGTTGATAGTGGCCATGTCACTTGACTACAAACCAGAGTATTCAATCACTCTCCCTAACTGAATCTATGGCCTAAATTAAACTACCTATTTGTCCAGAGGACCAATTTAAAAACACTGTAAATAAAGTAGTGTATTTGGATCTTGTAAGGTCCCTTACAATAAGTGTCTGACAAATATACCATGAAAATAATAAGAATAATGAGGCAAATTATCTGAGTATAGTGTGAACATATTATATATAAACATCTACGCGTAGAAGTGTGTGTGTCTGTCTGTCCAGCCTAGAAGTGCGAGGCCACTGCATGAAGCTCAAAGAGAAGGCAAGGTGACCCTAAGTTAACGAGTCAGAAGAAGAAAGAAGTATAAAGTGAAACCGCCGACGAAAGACAAATTCGCTTAGCTGCTAATACACAAGCAAGGCGAGCACATCGGTAAAACGAAACCTCCGAGGAGAGAGAAACTCGCTTAGCCGTTGATAGACAAGGGGGGCGAGCACGCCCGCAAAACTAAACCGCCGACTTTGCATTTCAATTTGTTTTTCTGACGATTTCAATAGTTTCTAGGAGCCCGGGCTTTCACAGCACAGGCTTTCACAGCTAGTACAGTATAAACATGTAAATTAGCCTATACTATTTCTGGAAATGGTTTGTTTTTCGCTGTTCATATACAGATTTTATTTTTTGTCTCAAGAATGCACTCACATTTTTTATTGCCCCTGTCTTGTTTAAATTAAATGTTATCAACTACAGAACAGGAAATAATCACTACTGCTCTGTCCTTCCACTGTTAATGGCACATAGTTACAGATTTCAGACACAAGAAATGCAATATGGGTTAAAAAAAAAGAAAGAAAATAGTTCTTGATTCCTTAGTTTCAAATGCTAGGCCACAGTGTTCCTATCTTAAAGCAAAGTTTTCCACTATAGGATAATGAAAGGCCAAAATTAATAGTAACTCCTTTGAAAGAAAAGCAGAAGCTATAATTATAGGATATTATTTATATTGATATTATTTTTAGCCACATTTTGCAGGGTCAAGAGGAGGATTTTTTTTATCTTAGACCTGAAATCATCTGCTCATTTCAAATGAGAAGATGCTCCATAAGACATACAAAAATAGGTGTGGTCAGGTATTTAAAAACCATTAAATCAACAGCTAATATCAAACCATTTTCATAAAGTACAGCGTAAGCAGACTTCAAATAGGGTTCTTTCAGTATCATACATAAAAAGCTTAACCAGGCTTGCAAGTTAATTTTTTTAAAATCTGCTTTTCACTATTTTAGAGAACCTAAAAATACAAAAATAGTAATGCTTGGCTTCACAGCATCCTATAACCCAAAGGCATGTTTTTCGGGAATGATAAATTTCACATCACATTTTTATCTTACTGTTAGAATTGCACAGATTATATTTTGTTTCTGTTTTTATGTGGTTGCTAGTAATTTAACTTATGATGATGACATCACTATAATTTTTGGGTGCTGCCATATTAGTATTTGCGAACACTATGATGCTATGTGAATGTGTAGGTGCACTTTATGTACACCATATAGTTTAAGCAGTGCTGAAACTTTGTGATGAAAAGGAACAGATCTGTGCTCAAGCAGTACTCAATTTTACTTCTAGCTTCTGGTTTTGATTTAGTAATGTTCTTCAACTTTAGTGTAGTTTAGTGTAAGATCAGGAAATGTTGTCATCGATCTTAACATTAGTGTAGCAATGTCTGCAACAGCTTTAGTGGTAGTAATATCACTCTTCTGTAATACTCCTTACAAAAACACTTTCTGATATCTGCAACACTCCACATTAAATCTGTCCAAGAGGACTTGCCCGGAAAGCTCTTGTCAACTGCAATATCTGCTGTGGGTCAGTTGCAAAGTAACTACGATTTGTACACAATTGGACCATAATCTGTTATAAGATCAGCTGCAGCAGAGGCATTAATTTCTTTGTAGAGATACAAAGCAGTTTTGTAAAAAAATATTAAATAAAAGATGTCATTTAAGTTTCATATAAATTGGACCTACAGTTCTGGAGGAGAACTGGCTACAGTAATTTTTAACATTTGTTTGCTACAAGGATTCCTTGGATCTATGAGACATTAAAAGAGTCAATTGTTAACCAGACTCTAGATGGTGAGAAAAGGAGGTTGAGGAAAAATTAATTCTAATTCCCCAATACATCCAATAATGCCTGATAACTCAAAACACGTGTAGAACAATATACTTTCACAAGGCTCAGAGGAAGCCTGATACAACTGATACAACTAATCCTGAATTCAAAGTACCACAAGATTTTTGGCTAAAAGTAACGCTTCTTTAAATTCATACAATCATTGCTTGAAAGAAGTTTGATTTTAGGTCAACAGGATTAAGGCCTTCTGGTTTGGACTGCTGAGTGTCTTAGTAAAGGGCCAGTTCCAAAACAAACTTTTGACTTCCCTCTGCATATTTCTTTCAACATGTATATAACACACAGGCACCTTTCTTTAATATGCAGGCAAAAGTTAGATAAGACTCATCTTCAAACACTGAAGGAATATACGCTGCGATGCTGACAATGACACAAGAAAATCAATATTGATGAAAACAAGTAAAATGCAATTCTCATTTGTTCTCTTTGTGTTCTTTGCTGCCCTCTACAGGTAATATTTCATTAAAGCATGTGTATTGCAACGTACTGTGCATTTGGTTTACTACAACCAGAAAAACCTCCAATTTCCAGGCGCATTATAATACAGGTCATTAAATTTCATTACTTTGATTAATAAAAATCACTTTTAAATTGTGAAGAAGAACTAATATATTAATTTTAAACGGTTAATCTGTTCTGAGGACTGTTCTAAGAACAGTACACTTGTATTGAAGTATATATAGTTATACTCACTGAAAATATAGTTAAGGTATGAAAATTACAAAAATGAATAACTTTGAAATAATAAACTAATTCAAATGCTCTTGAAATCGATAAAGTATCTATCTATCTATCTATCTATCTATCTATCTATCTATCTATCTATCTATCTATCTATCTATCTATCTATCTATCTATCTATCTATCTAATAGCAACATTATTATAATTATTTCAGTATTCCATGCCAAGGTAATATTTGGACACCAGTTATGAGTCATCTCCATCTCAGAGAATATTCTAATGCAATCTGACCTTATCTGGCATTCAGATGTGTTCCAAAGACAGCATTTTTAGAGAGTACCTTGCTTAGGTAAAAATAAATTAATGTGGACTATGGCAGCTACATAAGCTAAATAAATTTAAGCCCCACTGTCTTTACCTGATTGGTTTATTAATATGCCATGTGGATCCATTCTTTTTAACCACTAATACAGATGTTATCTTTAGTTAAATAGATTTAAGGCAGTTGCATACCTGTTATTAAAGTTTTTCAGAAATATACTAAATTAAAATCTATGCTTACTGTCTTAAATACAATGATCAGTGCATATCTGTTTTAGTTCTAATAGCTCAGCAGAATACTTATTAAATAATAAATTAATCACTGCTCTATTTGTATATGTTGCAGCAATATTTAATACCAAATAATACACACAAAGAAACAGAGGAGTCTAAATGTTCTTCTTAATTACTTGCTTAATCATTTACCATTTACTTTAGAAGAAGAGGAACTGCAAGCTAACTTATAATTATATTTAAACAGTTGGGTTTGCTAATTTCAGCAACTCAATTATGATTTTTTTTTACCAAAATCTCCTACAAGTGCAGCTCCAATTGTGCGTGATGTTCCAGAGAGATGCAGAGCAAGATTCTTAGCAAGATAAACTGGTGTTGCATTGTCTCGAGAAGAAATCCCAAGCTACAAAAATTAAAATAAAGTTTTAAACATATATTTATACATTTTAATAAATACATCTTATAGAATTCAACAGTCTGATTGTGATATTTACATTATGTACTGCATATAATCAAGATATTCACGGTTTCGACATGTGTAATATTGTACCTCATGCGCTATTAGTCGACTGTCAACTTCATTGAAGGAGTTTTTGATTGACGTTACAGTTGTGACAGTGGATGATGCTGCATGTAACCCAAAAGAAATCTTTTCTTCCATTATCAGTCTGCATGGGGTTGATTCGGTATTACCATTCTCTAGAAGAGAGGTTTTATTGAGATTTTTAATAACTGTTCAAAGAAATGACTTATCTGCCAAAAACAAAATGAATATAAACTATAACAAAATGTTTCATTTCTTGCCACAATCATTACAAGCTGTGAGAAATTCAAAAAGCCATTATTTGTACTTCTCAGAATAATCAGAAACAGCCATGTAATTGCTTTTAAAAGTAAGTGTATCACTTCAGCTATTCTGTAATTAATAATCTTTTTATATGGTTTTTATGTTTAAAACAGAGGCAAACTAAGCAGCTTTTTAAAGAGAAGTGAAACACAGCTTTTGTCTTTTGTGTTGATTACTAACATATTTACTCATACTCTACTGTCATATTTAATCTGTGAAGCCAATGTTTCCATAAAACAAGACTGAGAAATTCCATCGGGCTCTTTGTTTTATTTAAATAGTATCAAAACTAGACACATAGTACCATTTCAACTAATCTGTAATTCTAACCAGCACCTTTACAATGAGGACAGGTGCTTATACAACATTTATATACTGGAACAATTCCTGATGTACAAACTAGAGGTCATCCTCAAGGGGCCAGTTTACTTACAAAAACAACACAAAGTTGTTGCACTGAGCATGTTTAACCTGGAAATACCTACTGTTACACTTTAAATCACTATAGTTGACATTCAGCTATGTTTTTAGCATTATTTTATTTGTTTTCTCATAGAAATCTAATCATGGACAGATTTTATTTTTGATGTTACCAAGAAACCAGTGGCTAAGTAGCTTATGTAAACATGAATAATTCAGTGTTAAGCCACATTCAGTCCATTTTCAGAAAGTCATCTTCCCTGACAGAGTTGTTCAATATATTAGAAAAAAACAAGAAATTAAAATAAGACAAACAGATTTCTGCACAAGGCTAAAGGAGTCAAACTTAATTATTTTAACATACTGCTCATATTCCAATTAGCTCTATGTATAAACATATACACAGGTACAAATACGTAAGCATACACAGATGTATTTGTATCTTCACAATTAAATGCACAATTCATTTCTGAGACATAGAAAAGGGGTGTCTAAATCAAATCCTTGAGGGCCACAGTGGTTCACTCCAACCACTTTAATAATAATAATAATTTTTTACATTTAAATAGTGCTTACTCAATCCTCAAAACACTCACTTATTAATTAGTGGCTGATTTTTGCTGCTAATTCACTTCTTTTGCCTCAATTTGAATTGATTTGCTGTTTTAAGATTCAGACCACTTAATTGTTTTTCTTTCCTTAATTAGCAATCAAGCAATAATGAGATGCAAAGTTAATAATTCTTTACATTTATATAGTGCTTTTCTCATTAATAAAAGTGCTCTCTGTGCAGGGAGGACCCAGGAAGCAAACCCACAATCTCCTTACTGCAAAGCAGCAGCGCCACCACTGCACCACCTGTGTGAATGACAACAGATGTCCAGCTAACCTTTGTTAATCAAAACATATTGTAAAATAAAAAGGTGAAAGTCTGAGAAGTACTCAGTCTACTCTGGTCCACAAAAACATATTGACGTTGCCCTCCGAAAAAAAGAAAATCAACAGCTTTAATAATAATAATAATAATAATAATAATTCTTTGCATTTATATAGCGCTTTTCTCACTACTCAAAGCGCTCAGCAATTGCAGGTTAAGGGCCTTGCTTAAGGGCCCAACAGAGCAGAGTCTCTATTGGCATTTACGGGATTCGAACCAGCAACCTTCCGATTGCCAGTGCAGATCCCTAGCCTCAGAGCCACCACTCCGCCTTTGGAAATGTCTGCTGTGGCAGAACGAGAGCACCAGCAAGTCAAGGAGTTAAATAACAGGTTTAGTTAACAAGCAGATTCGGCATCTAGAGAAGAAATGGATTTAAGCGAAAGTGACTGGAGCTTGATGCCCCTACTTACAGCAGCTGATCATTTGTTGGCTTGCTTCGCAGCACATTTTGGCTGCTATTTAATGAACTAAGAAACAATTATGGAGTCTGAGTCTCAAAAAGCAAGTTGAATAAAATGAATTAAAAAGAAGTCAAGTAGAAGCAGAAATTGGTCACTAATTACGATAGTGACAGGAAGGAAGCACTACTGCCACTGCGGCCCTCCAGGATTGGAGTTGGACAAACATGGCATTGCATATTCAGTAAAAAGACTAATGATCATGGCTGTCGCTTAAAATGCTAAAAAGAAACATTATCTTTGAGAAAGTGATTTTTCAGTTAAATTGACTTTGCACTTTTACTTGAATCATTTATAAAGATAACCTCTTTCTCAGTCTAATTGTAAAACCATACTATTCAGTCTAGTTGTAAAACTATACTATTATGATAGCAAGAGTTTAATCTGTACTGTGAAGAGATTCCAGCCAAACACTACCACTTGAAACCATTTGCAAGATATCAGATTTTTTTTTTTAATTTTACTTTCATTTTATTTATAAGATGATTTTCTCAATGAAATTGACCATTATGTGAAAGTTCAGCTTGCACCACTTACTGAATAAAGTTAAGGATATTCAATCAGCTATTAATACATTTGAATGTTTCATTAAAATATTAATGTTAAGTTTATAGTTGGTACTTTCACAGATTTTTAAATATGTTTATTTTAACTTAAGAACATTTCACTGTTCATTAAGATTTAGTGCACACATCTTATCTCTATACATATAAAATCCAACGTATGTCTGTCTGTATGTCTGTCCACTTTCCACGAGAGAACTACTTAATGAATTTAGATTTAGGGTTTTTTTTTTCTATAATTTGCTTGAACATTCCGGTTTGATTGTGTGACTTCTTTCATTGCACTATGTATCATTGTTCGCTTGCGGTACCAATTTATTTGCGTGACACCCAAGAGACATGCAGAGGGCAGAGTTGGGGGGTTTGGGGGCCCTCCTCACTTATGCGCCAGCTTCGGGGCGTATGTTACTTCTACTTAGCTAGCGAATGAGAGAACTACTTAACAGATGTAGATCAGGTTTTTTTCTATAATTTGCTTGAACATTCCGGTTGATTTTGCAACTTCTCTCATTGCGCTAAGAATCATAGTTCACTTGCAGGACTGATACATTCGCGCTAATCCGAGACAGAGGCTGCGGGTCAAGGGGAAGGGGGAAGCGTGACGTTAGGAATAGGGAGCCAGGCCCTCTTCACTGTCCTGTTTCACTACTACGTGGGCGGAGCCGCAAGGGACGGCTAGTTTACTATAATACTGCACTGTTAACTCAGTTTTACTAATAGCAGTTCTGTTTTAGGGGAACCATTACATACACAGAGTAGATAATTTAATGATAATACCTAGCTTCAGAATCCCAGTTTTCTTTATTAGTTATTGCCTCTCATATTATATACTAAATATCATTCCATGAAAATTATATTACTTACCCATTAGTATTATGACAGATAATAAATATGTTCATCGGTCTACAAATCCATTTATATCCTTAACCCACTTTATTTATTACAGAGTCACAGGTATAGAGTCTTTCATGGCAGCATTAGGCAAAAGACGGAAACCCAGATGGCATTCCAGTTAGTCACATGCACTTACTCTGAATAACTTGCTGACATTTGGTCAATTTAGAATCATCACTTAACCAGGAATGCACAATTTTAGGATTTTGAACAAATGGAAGCACCTAAATAAAACACGCTCAAATATAGACAACACCTTACAAATCCCAAAAAGAAAGTTATAAGGTCAGCATTTGAACTCACATCTCTAAAGCAGTTGGTCAGCAGCACTAGTTACTGTCCCATTGTCCTTAAGCATATATATGGCAAGTAAAGCTGACATTTAACTATGTTTTTATTTTTATTTTATTTCTCAAAAATCTATCATTATATATATATTACACACCTGAATAAATTACTGCTTGAAAGTTGCCAATATAGTTAGGACCCAGCTTGTCTATAGCTTTGACAGTTTCTTGAGAAATTGCTTCATCAAACAGGTATGCTGGGCCAAGACGCCATGACAAGGATGACACTTTCCTCCATATCAGTGGAGTACCTATGATTCCATAGACATCAGTTACAGAAGTTGGATCCATAGAAACACTTTGGCCAGGAAAAGGCTGGATATAATGCATCTGTCAAATAAATAAGTAGTGAATGTATGCAGAAAATGGAATTAATTCAATATAAAAAATAAACACATAATACACACGTTAGATACATATTTTTCACATGTTTACAGATGATCAAATTCTATGATATTATGAAGACAATAAGTACAAAATGTTGGTCAATGCATTATGCTAAACATTTGAATAAGAATGTAGAATATGAACCAATTATTCAAATCATTACATGTATAATAATTCAAATTCAATCTAATACATTATCATTATCATTATTATTATTATATTTGCTTTTCAAAATTAAAAAAATCAAGGCATCGAGCATTCAAGAAGAATATTATACTGTATCTTTTTTTAATTAAGAGTTGCTGGGGGAGTAATAAGCAATAGAGCTTGGGTCATGAAGTGCAAGTACAAAGCTGCGAAACTCATATTAAAACATACTAATGCTTATTTACAAGACTGACAAAGACATACAAATGGTAGAACTATTAATGTATGATTTACCAAAAGTCTATTGAAGCTGGAAAGTTGCTTATGCATTTTATGTAGATGGGTCGTGTATATGTGACTATGCTGGGTTAGGATGCTTAAGGAATGATTATAGCACATTATGTAATTTTTACAATGTTACAGAACATAAGTTATTACTTGTTAGGAATACTAGAATTATAAAACATTTGTTGTTTGGTTTACTGTTGTTGTTGTAAACGCCTAAAATCAAATAAAAGACAATTTTAACAGTTTTATTTCTTCACTATGCACCATAAACTTACTATACATGGAACAAAACATTTTCTGTGGTTTTTATTAAGTTCTTCTTTTATTTCCCAGCATATTGTTAATTTTAAAACTACTTAACAATGACACAAGCATACAAATAAGGATTTCCCCTTAAAAGCAGTATTATAAGAGTTGTAGATGGTGTGATGAACGGCCGGGTCCCATGCCTGGCCGGGATGCCCCTGCTGTGTATGTTCCGGGGGGGGGGGGGGGGGTGGGCAGCCATGGACAGCTCAATACCTCCTCGGGGCGCTTGGTGGCAGCCTCCCTGGCCGACGCTGATTCCCCAACCTCCCGCAGGGCTCCATGGGAGATGGAGTCCTCCACAGCTTGGTTGGAGCCCGGGGTGGCCGCTAGGGGGCGCTGTCACCTTCCAAAAGCCGGCTGGACGAATCTGCAGCCCCACCTGGAAGTGCAATTAGGACCAGGTGGTCAAGCACCTGGAACGCTTCCGGGTGGGTTATAAAAAGGGCCAGCCACCACCACTCGAGAGCCAGAGTCGAGAGGAGGAGGACTAAGCTAGAGGAGGAGTGGTGGTCAAGGAGAAGAGTGTTTTGGTGTGTTAAGTGCTTTGTGGGACTGTGTTGGGCCTGTGGGGAAGGCGTGCCCCACGGCTGAAGAGAAAATAAAAGTCTGTTTGTTTAAGTACGTTCCTCTGCGTCAGTCTGTGCCGGGTCGGGCGCTATATAGCGCCTTTCACAATGGGTTGTACCTAGCAAAGTTTAGTCATTAGCAAAATTTAATTTGTATATAAGGAACATAGCGGTAGATGCCAAAAGAAAAGTATTTTTTTGAAGCTACCTTTAGAAATACTTGTTTCTTGTCTTAGTCTCTAGAAATAAATCTTAATTTACAGAAAATTACCTTAGATTCTCCTAAAATGTTTCCATTTAAATAAGCAGTTAATCTACAAGTTCTTTTTACATCCTTTGCAATAACTATAGTGAGGTGATGCCACTGGTCAGGAGTCAACAATTTGGAACACATTAAATGAATACAACTTGGTGTTGAACTTGAATGGCTGGTGTCTGGCTCCATCATATCTGCAAGAGATTAAAATGAAGAAGATACAGCTGCTTATAAATATAGCCTGTACAATGTATATTCCCCTCAATCTTCAGTAATTCACATGTCTGATATTGAAATGATTTTGCTACAATGGCACATGTTCCGTACTAATGACATCTTCTAGGAACTCTAAACAGAGCAGATTTTAGGATATTATAATCAAAACGTACAATAAAAGCATACTATGTCTACAAATAAGCAGAAATTTGTTTATAAATTGATTACAGGTTTTTAGCTTAATTTTTACCAATGTCACTGTTTTATATATTTTAATTTTTTTTTCTTTCCAAAATATGACATTGACAAACAACAGCACACATACTGTATTACTGATTTTATATAATCAGTGAAGTATTATATCCAAAACCTTAAGTTAAATATATATTTGGAGATAATGTACTGAAAATATAAAGTAGTGAAAAGGGAAGGAGAGAATGCTACAGTATACTGATGATTAGAAGTGCACATATCGTGTTTGTGTCACATGATAAATAATGTTTGTAGAATATAATCAAGAGATTATTTTTAGATTATTGCAATCAAACCTGGAACTCTTCTTAAAATTCTGTAATGCTAGAACACTACTGATTCCAACTAATTGTTTTTAGAAAACCATTTTTAATTTTATCAGAAGCGACCATACAAGTTCTATTTAGAAAAACGGTTTCAAAAAGAATTTGTGGAAAATTACAACATCTAGCAATCATAATTTGATGTATCTAACCATTTACAGTCAGGAAAGAAACTGAGCTCTAAGGCACTATTGATTTGTTTTCTAGAAAAATGATTCAAGTTAAAGTTGCTCAGGAATAATATGTATTGTATTTAATAATGTATATGTTTTGAAATTCTCTGCCTTTTTATGAAATACAATAGAAGGAATCATTTATTCACCAGAATGAAAACCTAAAATGTCCCTCAGGAAAAATCAAACCACCTCCATTATTTGCAGTTGTCATATGTTTATATCAAGTTTAGTTCTGTTCAGTTAGCTCTACTTTTGGTTTATTATATAATTTGTGGGATCCCCTGGTCAGATGTTTGGTTTCTTTGTTTAACTGGTTAACTGATGTTCTGGGCTTTGGAAGTTGAAGAAAATGTGTGCTTTATCAGACTAATTTCTATAAAATAAAAATAGTTTAGCTTATTGAATAAAAATTAAACAAAGAGTTGAATTGAAGAGCAGTGGTTCACGTGTTTAACTAATAACAGAGAACTTTAAGAGCAAATTCCCTTTTATCCAACTTTTCATATTAAGTACACAATTATTTCTATCTATTATAAATTATAAATACTTTTAAAATTATTAATTATAGAAATTGTTACAGAATGATTCTAAGTATTATTCCTTTATCATGTCAATTTTGTGTCATAATATACAAAACATCTTCCACTACTATTTTACAGTTTACTAAAGTGTTGTATTTTAATGCAAATTGGCATTACCTAGATACTGAAATATTTCTTCCTCTGTTGAAATGACCAAGATATTATCTGGAGCTGAGATGCTGACAGAAAGGCAAACATAGTGGAAAGACATTCTAGACATATGTCGGATGACGGTGAACAAGCGAATAGGATGGGCATCAGAAATGGAACTGAACTTGCCGACCATGAACCAAATGGAGAAAGACAAGCCTGTAGCTGGAGGAAAGGCCCGGCAGTCTGAAAAAAGAAGTTCTGAAATTGTAATTGTACTGCAGTTTTCTTGCAAAGGTCAGTCTATTAATCAAAAACAAATATATTTCCAAGTAATTGTAAGAATGAGTAATAATCACATCAGGTTAACTAGTTGTATATTCATTTAATTAAAGGGATTTAAAACAGTTAAACATTACACTACAACCCTTACTTACTATTTTCTATTATAAATAAAACATTTTTAGAACAAAGGACACAGCCCAAAAAAAGGAACTGATAACTAACTATATAAGAGGAACAAGGCTTATTAAAGAGAATAGTTACTAAGCATAATTTTTTGTTAACTAGAAATTAGGTTTGGAACAATACACAATTTAAGGTATCAGTCAATGCTTTAACAGCCATGTATACAATACATAATCATATTCTTCTATCAGTTTTAAGATAGTTCTTTTAATACAAAGTACTTTTTCTTTTTTCATCAAACTTGAATATAGCAAGATTAATATATATGCTGCTGATAGTCAAAAAGTATATTATTTACATTACAAACTCTTGCATTTCACTTTCCACTTACCAATGCCATGTCCTCCTGTTGCCACTGAATCAGAGTTGACACCCTTAACTGTAGCAAGAGAAGGAAGAAAGAGGCATCTGAAGAAAGCAAAAATAAAGCAATGGTCAAATTCAAGTTCTTTTCTAATACTGGATATCTATGAATTAACGGTGGTTTATTTGTGTTATTTTTTTTATCTCAAAACATGAAATATAAATAATTCTGACAAAGATCGAAGATAATCTAATATAAGCTTTAACAACTTATAGTAGTGTATAAAATAAAAATGATTCACTCAGCATTATCATTAAACCAGACAAAAAAACAAAATTGAAGCTGTGATGCAAAAGCAGAAATGAATGTTATTTTACAGTTATATCTGTTGGTGTTTGAAGAATACGCCCTGAAAACCAAAATTGCTATTGAAATTTGAGTAGAATGAAAGGATGATGTCAGATAAACACCCATCCATGCTTTTTGAAATGTGCTTAATTATGTTTAGAGGCACAACGCCACAGCATTTCCCCATGGCATTGGATATTTACCCAAAAATGTACACTTACATTTACAGGGTCAATTTATAGTCTCCAATCAAACTAACATATAGCTTCTAAAAGAAAAAATACCACAGATTAAGGAAAAGTCGGCATTATCAACATAGACTCTGCCCATGTTAGGGTACCATTTCACGACTCTGAAGCAGTAATGCAGAAGTGCTAATCACTGTGCCACTAGGCTCTTGTGGATAATTTCAAAAGTTGAACAGTAGTAGACTATAAATTAATATTTTAAGTTCATATATAATAATAAATGAAATAAGTAAAATATAATTAATATGAAAACAAATTATATATCAAAAAAATTATGTTACTACAGTATATTCTCACAGAACATACACAATAATTATGAAATTTCCAAAAAAATATGAACAAGTATTTCACCAAAAATGCTTGGAAACTCAAATCAGCAGCACAGAGCACTGACTTTGATTAATAAATAATAACATGCAAATTCCTATCAGCAAATGCACAAACAATGAAGAGATCATGGCTCCAAGACCCAAGTACATACTGTATATGTTAGTTTGATTGGAGTGTACATGGCAAAAGCCGTGACAACCTCATTAAAATTAAAAATTTAGCACAAAGTTTTTTAACAATATTATTTCCAAAACTAAGCTTTGGTTCTTCATTTAACTATTGTTAATGAAAAGAACTTATTAAATAAAGGTCAACAAAGTCTAAAAAGCTTCCTATTGATTTAGATTTTATACCAATAAAAGCTTATACTTTGCTAAGTATGTTAAAATCTATGACATATGCCAAGATGTTTTAGTTTTAATTCCAATGGTAAAAGCCTCCCATATTTCTAACAGTTTATAAAATGCTTGTTTATCTTTTGCATTCCAAATATAATTGCATGTTGCATTTCCATCTTACATGAAAATCAAATCAAAGCCAGTCAGATATGGCATTACTGGTTTGATATAAAATACTACACTGTAGTTGGACAGTCCATGGGGCATTTAACTAACACTGCACAATAGTGCCTTTCATACCAAGCAATCAGTACGACCACAAATAAAATAACAAGATATATCAACAAGTTGTTAGGCAGAACTAACATTACGTTTCGGTATCTATATTGTGTATGTTCACATATAATGTGTTGTCACAGGAGGCTGGGGGAAGAGACCCAGCCGGGACTCCTGGAAGGACTGGGAGGTGGCTTATACGTCCCCCGGGCCACGAGGGGGCAACCGCCCTGGATCTTGAGGGGACCACGGGAGCGGAGCAAGGATGCTCAAGCCCATTGGGGCCCGTGGCCACTGCCAGGGGGCGAACCGAGCCTCACAGAGCCCGGGAAACATTCACTTCTGCCACACCCGGGAAGATGGAGGAAGATCCTTTCAGGGACGCTTGGAGTGCTTCTGGGTGCAAGAGCAGCACTTCCGCCACACCAGGAAGTGCTGCCCTGCCGGAAGGACGTCATCAGGCACCTGGAGCACATTTGGGTGGAAATAAAAGGGGCTGCCTCCCTACAATCAGGGAGCTAGAGTCGGGAGTAGGAGCAGGAGAAGGACGAAGTTCCCATGGACAGAGGAAAGGCGGCCCACAGACAGTGAGAGAAAGGCCCTTATTAGGGGTGGTTGGTGCTGGGAGCACTGTGTGCTGCGCGGGACTGTGTTTATTGAACAATAAAAGTGTGTGCGTTTGTAAAGACTTGGTCTCTGTCTGGTGGTGTCCAGGCGTATCTCACAGTGTGAAGCAACTATTGCAATAACCCTTGTTCATCCATATGCCCATCCGTATTAAACAACTCAACCCCAAGTGGACCAATTTTGTTGAAATGTGGCACACTTATTCTTCAAGGAAATTTGTTGAAATTTGTATCTCAAACAGATCGCCCAGTACAAAGTTTTAAAATTTGAAAATCTCCCTTTGAAAGCAGTGGCAAATTTGCAAACTTGTCTATCTTGAAAAAGAGAAACATTCTGTGTGACTTAAACTACATTACTGTTTCAATTTTACCATGATAGCAGTTATAGCAATGTTTATATTTTACATACTTTCCTCTTTTTCACCTCTGAGAGATACTACTGACGGCGAACGGATCCCCAATTCAAGTGTGTGGGTCGAAAGTTTTTCACTGTCATTGGCTGTTGCTATGGGGAGCTGGGAGGATGGGAAATCCGGCATCACCAAGTTCAATAAGTCTTCCCAGTGGTTTGACTGCAAACAGAAGACAACCAGCATACCAGTATTTCACACCTTCCAGTGTTTTAAGCCTGTGTTTCCCATGGGTCAGCACTTAGAGGGGAAGGGAAGGCAGGAATGGAAACGAAAGGAGAAAAATGAAAGAAAAAAAGAAGTGAGGTAAAAGACAGGAGAGAGAGAGAAATAGGCAGGCCTAAGCGAGAGCTGGTGCAAGACAGGAGGAAGCAGAAAGACAGGAATAGAGTCCCAGGAAGGAGCGTGTGGCCAGCACTTAGGTGGGGGCTGTGGAATTGCAACTGTTGAGCACCGATGGAGTAGATGTGACCATTGTGCTCAGGGTGCGCTCTTGCCAGGAGGAGTCAGGTATCAGCAGGGCTTGGCAGCTCCCCGTGGAATTGGAAACGAAGACTTGGGCTGGAATAAAAGGTTGTCTGTGCCTGTTGGATGACATCACTTCATGCTGTGAGGCCTGATCAGGGTAAGAGAGGAAGACATCAGTTTTAAAAGGAAGGCACCAGAGCTCTGAATTGTAAAGGTCTGTTTCCTTATTGTGTTTTTAACCTGCCTTTAATGAATCATTTACTTGGATTTTAAATTCCACAATTCACTCCTTTTTATGGATTATTTTTTTATTGAAATTGTACACTGCACATTGTTTGGAACACCATTTGTTCTGACTGTTTTTAATAAAAGCACTGGAGCAATTTTGCCCCTACCCCTTTGCCTTGTGTGTTGTGTCCTCATCCACTGGCTCATCCCTTGGGTACATTATCAGCGGTAAGAGGTTCAAGAGGCTCCCTAGAGTAACTGGGAGTGTGGCGCTGATCCACATCATTACGCATGGAAGGCAAGCATATTAATCCTATTTTTGCCTACTGCCAGTCCATGAAAAGCTGGAAGCTACTAAACCTGACAGCAACCCGCTGTTCTATCTATTAGTAATTGATCAAACTGCTCATAACCCCATGCGGGACCCTTGTACTTCAATCAGTCAATCAAGCTGCTTGACAACCCCCAGTCCACCAAGAGATTCTTTAACTAAAACAGTCCATTTGTCAAAAAAGCTTGAAAACCACTTTCATTTGAACTTCCTAATTGTAAAATCATAAAATACAAGCAAGGAAAACAAAATGTTATCTTGATATGAATGAAGTACCCTACGGTGTGACTATTTCATTGACACTATAATTTACAAGGTGACCACATGTCCTGGTGATAAGGAGAGTCCTCATTTTAAGCTACGCATCCAGATAAATAACTGAAAAATATTAAAATGTCCTAATTTTAACATCTAATGTTTTTCAGGGCTGCAAACATTGCTTCACCGTAACAAACATCATCACAATTTATTTACAATAGTGTGCATAGAAACTCCAGCACTGAATCCTGCTTGATTGACAACTTGTATCATATCTACACATCATTGCAATGAGGTACAAGAAACAAACAAAAACAGAGCACCAGCATTTAACTGTTTATATTTCAAGCACTGTGTGCAATACTATGTGCTCATTTGTGAAAGGTTTTTTTTTTCCCATGATCTGATCTGTCTCTGATGGTGATGAGGTAAAGCAGGCATTATGAGGACACGCTTTATGAGCAGGCATACATGATACACAAGTGTCCCAGTTTGGGATTTTTAAAATTGGGTCATCCTATAATTTACCATCAGATTGCCATATCCACCTGATATCCATAAAGGTAACTCACTTTAATAAAGTTTGCCTTTCACTTCTGTTATTCCCTAATATTTCCTAGAAATTAGTAGCTTTGCAAGTCCCGTTTCATGAAAATTACTATGGCCCAACATGCTCAAGCAAAGAAGGAATTATTTTTTTTAATGTTTGATTTGGGTTAGGTTAACTGGCAATTGTAAATTGTGATTGTATATGAATGTAAACTGTGTGTGGGTATGTGTGTGAGTGTTTATGTGCGTGTGTAAATGAGAGTGGTCCTTGTGATAGATTGGAGCCCTCCCCATGCCTGCTTTCAGCCTTTTGCCCAGTCCCAGCATGATGGCCTCTGGCCCCCACAACTCGGAAATGGATTAAGAAGGTTCCAGAAACTGAATCTACTGAGCGTAATCAATTGAGTGCTACAATGCCTGCAGAGCCCTCAAATGCACCTGAATGTTATGCTATGAGTACATTTTCTAACTTGTTTTTAATTTTTATAGACTTAGAATTTATATACTTAGAAATTGCATAAGATCCTGGAACAAATGAAAATTAAAAAAATCAAGAAAGCAAATTAATCAAAAATGTTTATGTCCATGTTTGTTTTTCTTACTTTTACCCTGGAATATCCTATTTCAGAGAACTGACTTTGAAAGTAACTTATATATTGCACAAACTGCACATCGTACTGTGATAAATTCAAAAGATAATGATCATAAATTAGTAATTATGGAAGAAATATTTTAAAAATCAAGATTGGAAGAGTGAAGAAAAGAAAATTATTACATGCAAATTTTGTCCATTTTTGGAGGCAACCACCTTGATTCAATTATATACATTTATATATTTATAATTATATATACAGTATATTTCTATGTGTGTGTGTGTGCAGTAACATGCAAAAGTTTGGGCACCCTTTCTTAAAATGTCTGTTACTGTGAAGTGAGCAAAAGATGACCTGATCACATTTCTTTTCAGGATTTTATGCAAGATTAGTGTACTGTTTTTGTTTTGTACAATTGTACTGTGAAAAAAGGAAAGGAGCATCATGCAAAAGTTTGGGCACCTCAAGACATTTGATGTCTCAGATCACTATTGCCAAGGTCTCAGACCATAATTAGCTTGTTAGGGCTATGGCTTGTTCACAGTCATCATTAGAAAACCCCAGATGAAGCAAATTGCACAGCTGTATAAATTCTCTGACTTCTTAATCCTTGTCCAAACAATCAGCAGCAATGGGCTCCTCTATGCAGTGGCCTAGCACTCTGAAAAATAAAATAATTGATGCTCACAAAGCAGGAGAAGGCTACAAGGAGATAACAAAGCATTTTCAGGTAGATGTTTCCTCAGTTCATAACTACAAAAAAGTTTGCAAATGAACATCTAAACAGGCTAGATGCATTCCTGTGGACTGATGAAGTTAAAATTAACCTTTTTGGACACAATGTGCAATAATAGGTTTGGAGAAAAAGGGTGCTAAATTTAAGGAAAAGAACACTTCTCCAACTATTAAGTATGGTGGTGGATTGATCTTGCTTTGGGCTTGTGTTGCAGCCAGTGGCACAGCAAGCATGTCATTGGTAGAGGGAAGAATGGATTCAAAGAAATACCAGCAAATTCTGGTAGCAAACATCTCTCCATCTGTAAAAAAAGCTGAAGTTAAAAAGAAGAAGGGTCCTACAAGATAATGATCTGAAACACACCACAAAATCTACAATGGAATACCTCAAGAGGTGCAAGCAGACAATTTTGCCATGGCCCTCACAATCCCCCAACCTAAAAATCATTGGAAAATCTGTGGATAAATCTCAAAAGAGCACTGTATGCAAGACAGCCCAAGAATCTTGCAGAATCAGAAGCCTTTTGCAAGGCTGAATAGGCAAAAATACCACAAGGAAGAATCAAAAGACTCTTGGCTGGGATTTACAAGCAGTGATACTTGCCAAAGGGGGTGTAACTAAGTACTGACCATGTCAGGTGCCCAAATTTTTCCTTCAGGCCACCTTTATTTTTTGGTATTTTGTACATATGAATGATGCAAATAAAAATATAATCTTGCTTAAAATATTAAAGAAATGTGTCATCTCTAACTTTATGCCTGTTGGTGATCAGTTCATCTCTTGCTCACTTAATTAATCACAATAACGGACATTTTAAGCAAGAGTGCCCAAACATTTGCATGCCACTGTATGTGTGTATATATATATATATATATATATTAGTACATACACACACTCTTGATATATATATACTATATATATATATATATATATATCTCGATAGATAGATAGATAGATAGATAGATAGATAGATAGATAGATAGATAGATAGATAGATAGATAGATAGATAGATAGATAGATAGATAGATAGATAGATAGATAGATAGATAGATAGATAGATAGATAGATAGATAGATAGATAGATAGATAGATAGTCACACACAAGCGAGTAGGGAGCAGCTGAATGGTTCAACGGAGTGTGATACTTCCCAGGGAATAGGTTTGGAACAGAGCCTCTCTATTTTATTTAGCAGGAAAACTGAAGAGCAAACAAACCCATATGAAGTCACGCACTTGAGTACCCTTCCGTGTATACAAGCGCACCCCGTCCCCTTCTGATGACCTCCGGTCAACGTTTCTACTTCACCCAGACGTCTCCTGGATTTTCCCATCAACCCATGTACCTAACTTCCTGTCCATCCATTATATAAATCTGTCTGTTGTACCAACATGTTGTCCTGGCGCTATTCATTTATGTATGCCAAATTCTTCGTTTGGAAAACCCCAAACCTTTATGAGAGTGTTGTTTCTTCCTTTATATCGTTCACAATATATATATAAATATATAATTATTGGCAGATAGGGGCACCACTCAGCCACAAACCCCATAAACAACTAACACACAGGCAGTTATGGGTTCAAAATAGATGTGTTTATTACAAAATAAATCACAACTGGTTTCTTTTGGGTCACACAAGCACCAATAAACACAATAGTCTTCTTTCTCCTTCTGTCTTGTCTCCATCGGTCCACCTCCCTCCAGCAAATGTTGCCTCCCGGCTCTGACTCACTGGAGGAGGCCAGGGGGCTTCCTTTTATGGCGGATCCAAGAGTACTTCCAGTGCTAGGGCACAGCCTGCAGAAAACACTTCCGGGTCCGGTGGAAGTCCCGAAAAGTAGGGATCTCGAATCTCTACAGCATCCCCTAGCAACTAGTATGTGACCCAGCAGGGCTGACTCTCAGCACTACATTTCCCAACATGCCCCATTGAGTCCCACATGGCTACCATAGTCCTGGGATGCTGCAATCTAGCAAATGGGGAATGAAAATATCCAATTTTTGGAGCTTTCTCCCACTGCTACCATATCTCGTCCTCCCACCTGGATAAGTATGTCCTACTCATCCCGGCTGAGATGCCAGCTAATTCTGGTTGGCAAACTCATCACACTTTCTCCTCCATGTTTAACAGTTGGTGTCACACACAGAGGAACAACCATCCTTTCACCAAATTGACGGTGTACAAACACCCTGCATGATGAACTGAGGATTTCAAATTTTGATTCCTTAGTCGATAAGACTTTCTTCCAGTCTGCAGTAGTCCACAGCTGTTGTTTCAAGGCCCTATCTTGTCCTATAAGGAATGGCTTTCTTACTACCACTTGCCCTATCAAACCTGCAGCACAATGTCACCTCTTCACATTAGAAACTAAGTTGTGCTTTTTTCAACCACTGTTGAGCTGTGCTTGAAGCTGTTGTTCTGTGAGGCACCTATCACTCAAGCTATAAACTTGTAAACTTATAAA
Source organism: Erpetoichthys calabaricus (assembly GCF_900747795.2). Taxonomy (NCBI): domain Eukaryota; kingdom Metazoa; phylum Chordata; class Cladistia; order Polypteriformes; family Polypteridae; genus Erpetoichthys; species Erpetoichthys calabaricus. Next base: position 280,413,442 of record NC_041395.2, read on the forward strand.
CTTATGTTCTGATTGGGTTGTGCTTTTCAATCTGCCAGATCTCTTCAGAGTTTCTTCCAGTTTTCAGTTACATTATTCACTGACACTTAAATTATTTTTGCAGTTTCTCTAAATGAAAGCCCTACACTTCTAAGGATAATAATGCCCTGTCTCATTTCATTTGTTAATTGTCGTGTCCTTTGCCATTATCAGTGGAATATTGTCCAAGTAGTATTTCAGAGGGTCTGTTCCAACTCTGCTTTAAGATAGATAGAAGGTTTTTAAGTCATCAACAGAAGCTAGGACACCCCTGTGCAAATTGTATGCTTCAACCTGCAAGGCTTAGTATATTTTAATTGCTCCAGAACATCTGTAGGTTGTAATCTATTAGTTTCTCCCTGAAGAAGGCCCTTTGTAATATCCTGATATTTCCTTTTTTCAGTTTTTGCTAACCTAAGCTTTAAATTTAAACCTCTTGAGGTTTACTGGTTACTTTTTGACCCATTTTAGGTCATTCATTGAAATTTCAACTGATTAAATATGAAGTAAAACTGGAAAAAGTGAGGTGTCTAAAGTTTTGACCAGTAGTATATATATATTATACAGTGATGACTTATTCAAGAAGTCACAAAGGATCCCAGAAGACCATCCAAAGAACTGAATGCCTCTCTAAGCATAGCTAAGATTAATGTTCATGATTCCACAAAACGAAAGACATTAATGAGAGAGTAGCAAGTCAACAATCCTCATTTCACATTTGAAAGAAATACCCGAATGACCCGCGAGCCTACTGTAATGATGTTCTATCAACTGATAAGTTAAAAGTAGATCTCTTTGGAAGACACTAAGGCATAAAGCTAATACAGGATTCAATAGTAAGAGTATCACAACTTACAATAAAGCAGAGAAGTGGTAGTGTGATAGTGTGGGGATGCTTTGATGCCTCAGGACCTAGAAGACTAGTCATTATTGAAGAAACAATGAATTACCAGAATATTATTAAGAACAATATTCAGTCATTTTTATTGTCACCTGAACCTGAAGTGTTTGGGTTTTGCAACAGGACAATGGCACAAAACACAAAGTCTTCAACTGAAAGGCTTAGAAGAAACAAAGCTTAAGATCTGGACTTTAACAGGGATGTTGTGGACATGAAATGAGCATTTCACTCTTGCAGACATATCAATGTATCTGAATTAAATCAGTTCTGGAAGGAAGAGTGCTAAAATTCCTCAACAGTGATATGAATGGCTGGTTGTGGTTATTGCCACTAAAGGTGCTACAAACAAGTACTGAAACCTTTTCAAATGAGTTATAAGGGTGTTGGATAACTTCGCTCCTTGATTAAAGAAAGTAATGATTTAAAAATGGTATTTTGTGTTAAGTCAGGTTCCCTTTCCCTACTATTGCATGTTGTACAAAGGTCTGAGTATATACAAAACCACAGGATATTTGTAATGGGGCAAAAACGTTTTCATAGCACAGTATATATAGCATCTATATATATATGCCCATTATTTATGAGTGAACCCTGCAGTCTGCTTCATTGTGAGTTTGGCAAAATCACAGAAATGTTCTGAAACTTTCCAAACTCTACAAAATGTATTTTAGCGAATGGGGAAGAAGGAACTGAACTGGTTTTGAGTGGCTTATAATGGTGCAATGGTGTTTTAGTTTTTCTTGAGGGCTAGAAAAGCTTCTGCCAACTATGCTGGACTGATTATTGTGGCAAAAATGTGATCTGAGCTGTGAGTCAGGAGTGCTAACCACTGTAACCGCAGTTACAAAAAAATACACAGTCGAAATGATAACCATGTACAAAATACAACAAATGGCCACAAGCTAGCATTAAGTTATACACATATGAGATAGAAAGACAGAGAGACAGTTTCAAGCTTGTGGCACACATTAGCCATGCCACTGGGCAGTAGCATAAGACTTGTTTCCAATTTCTGCGCAGATGCTTTGTACTTTTTTTTCTCCAGTTAAGAGGATAGAAATGCCTTGTAAACAGTAATAAATCTTATTAGAATTTTACAGGGTCACATGTGTTTTCTTTCTTAGGGTGTGGAGGACTCCTTTAAAGCTTGTTTTGGATAGTAGCTCCAGCACATGGCTAATTACGAGGGGTGTTCAATTATAAACAAGACTGTTCATGCTCTGTTCTTATAAATAGTGCAAGGTAGACATGACTCCTTGGACAAACACACGCATATATGAACTTGTCGTTACTAGTGCTAGCTGCTCTTTCTCCCCTTCCTGACAGTTGTAATCAACATGTCAGACCAGGAGGTACACAGTAGTGTTGCGCAGCACATTATTATCCAATGTTTGACAAATGAAGGAGTCATTCCACCCCAGATTTATTCAAGACTTAAAAATCAGTTTGAGGATAAGTGTCTCTCTCAGTCTAGAGTGTATGATTGGTGCAAGTCACTCAGAGAAGACTATCATCTCTTCCGTCCACTTAAGGAATTTTTAGCAGGGAAGAAATTCAAGTCGAATGAGGAGATTATTGATGTTGTGCAAGAATTGGTCAACATGCAGTCAAAAGACTTCTACTCTTTGGGCATTATGAAGCTTCCTGAGCGCTGGAACAAGGGTATTGTAGTGGCTGGAGACTACATAGAAAAATAATGTGTAAGCTGTTTCATTGTATTCAATAAATAAAGAATAGCTCATAAATTCCTGTTTATATTTGAACGCCCCTCGTACAATGAAACTCTTAAAATCAATAAAATAAGAAAAACAAATGGTATTAGCTGCAGTTCATATTATGCAGGAATGTCTGAGTCTATTATAGTTTCTATAAATAATGTGAAATGCTCAAATGACAAGGGATAATAGTTTTTTTAGTCTGTACAATTAGATAAAAAATTAGCCTACACAGTGGATGACAGGGAGAGCTTTATTAGTGATGAGTCAAAAAGGTATGTTTCATTTTGCAGTTTTACAAAATTTACACTAAAATTCATTTTGCAAGCAATTTCACAGTTGTGAAACTTAAAACTCACTAGAGAGACAATTTTAGGTGTATGGAAAACAAGGAAAATTACCCCTGGCGTTTTCTTTCATTGCTGTGTGATGCATGTAATTCTTTGAGTGCCAGTAAAATCAATTCTGTTTATTCCTCTCATAAGGTGAGCAGTGCATTTACTAAAAATGTGACACCGTTCATATTTTCCACACAAAGACATGCAGCATTGTGCACATTATTGTGTTTCCTTCACAGGAAAACTCGCTACAGGAACAGACCTGTGGAGCTCGGAGTTTCTTTTCTGTTTCTGATTTGTGTTTAGCTTTGCAATCACCACGAGTATTATCATAATTGGCGAAGTGAACATCATAGCATGCAGTACCAAAACAACCACACAATACACAAAAAAATGTCTTCATGTGACAGGAAATGATTTCATCAATTTTTTAAAAAATTACTAAATACTAAAAGACAGGCAGACGTGTGTGGAATTATTGCACGAAAATACTTCCAGACAAGAACTATACTCTTTTATTTCTCTTGTGTCAATGCCATACTGATTAATCATGGTGTAAGAGAGTGACAATGTGTTGCATGTTGATTAGCACATGAAAGTAATAATTTTACTCTACTCTGGACGCATAACAATAACAAACCTAGATACAGAGTATAAAAAACTAAAACAGACAGAACAAAGATGGTAACTTGGTGTTCCAGACCTCAGAAGAATGTACAAAGAGGACTGGAGTCTGTTTCAGATTACTTTTCAAAAAGCCCCTACAACTCATCACCCTATAAATATATAACTTTAATTAGATAGGTAGTTACTTTTGTCATGCATAGTAAAATAAAAACATAGAACAGCATTAAGCAAAACTATGCAACTCTATTTTAGAAAAATATTTGGATTTTCTTTATTTCTCAATGCTTGTTGATAACAGTTTCAAGATTACTCTGAACCATTTATTAATTGAAGCATCATATCACATATAATGTATCCAAAAAATAACACAAAGTTTGCTGCTTATTGAGAGGTGCACAAATGAAAATAAAGTAAAGAAGAGAGTACACTGATGTGGAAGACAGTAGGATTTGGAGAAAAGGAGGAGGAGGCTCGTAAAATGTAAAAGATTCATCAGCCTCATTACAATAGCAAAGAACCCAAAGGCAATGATAACAAAGTAAAGCAAAAACTTGCCCTTACAATGTGATTAGCTATTTTTTTTTTCGGTCCTGACAATACGAAATTAGTTTAAAGGAACTGAAGTATGCTCAGGAAAAAAATACCTCAAACGTAATAAACCTCAAGCCAAGTTAATTTCCAAACATCTGGCAATTACAAACTAACATTTAACGCTATTCTTACATGCGCATCTTAGCTTTCTGACAAACAAAGAAAAACAGTATCATGTCAGTCTCTTCAGTGGCTCTTTTATGTAAACTTATTTGAGCAACTAGCACTACAATTTCATTCTTCACCATTCAGTATATTAACTCATAAAATGTGATTTATTAATTGATTACAGGGGATAGCTTGTTTGCAAACCTAACTTCTAATGCACCAAATGCAGCATTTACCACTTCTATTAGTTTGCTGAAACTAAAACAAATCCTCTTTAGTTACTCTGAATGCTGATTTTCTGAAAAAATAAAAGTGTTAACAAGCATGTGCTATGATAGCCAAAGAAAGAACCATGCTAGAAATGAAGTTTTCATTTTTTGTTAACCATTCATCAGACAATAACTATGAACCTTCAGTGCTGAAGAAAGCAGTTGTCTCATTAAAGAACATGCTCCCATATTTTTGGCAGCCTTCACATTAGGCATTAATTAAAACAGTTGCAAGCACCAATTAGATTAAAACAGCACAGCATGCAAAAGAGCTCTCTATTCACAAAGAAATGCTGCATCTTTATTAGGCAGTACTCTTACTTTTTATCTGATGATATATTTACAGAATGTTTCATTTGTTCACATTCATCCTTGGAAATTTTGCAAATGAACTTAGTACATAGCTCCCTGTGGGCAGTCTGCTAAATGCATTTGAGTTTCAGTGGCCAAATATTTAATCTTCTCCATTAATTTCTCAGGAAATGCACTTCATTGGACATTGACTTCAAGTCACTAGTACAGTGAGAATGTTATTGTTCATTCCATTTGATTCTGGAAAAAAATAACTGCATGATAGCCTTCACTGCCTTCTTACATGAGGCGAATTGTAAAGTCTTATCATAACCTTCACTTTGGAAACAACATACTGATTTGTTTAATTAGTGTAACTAAATTCTTTCAGAAAATGTAAAATGCAATTTAAATTAAATAGGTTATATATAAATGAAAGGAGAATCATCACTCAAATGCTATATGATTATCATAACATAATTTCATATTATTATAATTTTAATGTTTTAATGTAAAAATTATCACAGGATGTTCTGCCTCACTTATATACGCCTATGTGCAATATTATTTAATTCTATTATTAAGCACTAGTTACACTGCAGAAAACATAAAACTTTAAACCTTTAAAAGTAAAATTATCCATTAATATGGAGCAGAATTAATCGCTTTTCTTTCAAAATAGTGAAAATACATGAATCCTTTACCCGTATCCATTGGTGCTCATGTCAAATTCAATAAAGGAAGGCGGTGATGCTATTTTTTGCATTGTAAAATTCCGGGGCGAGGTGATTGACACAAGGCTGATCATACGTTGCACATCAGTGGGTGAGATGTCCAAAACAGAGAGTAAGCTAAAAGCAGATTTTGACTTTAAATCATTGACACTTTCTTTGTGCTGCAGTTTTGGGCGCATTTCTTCTGAAGGTGCTGCTGGATGGGGAATAATTAAACAAAAAGACACAATCAGTATACTAACAAACAAATAAAGATTAAAATAGTGTAATGGCTGGAAATTCTGACAGCTATAACAAGATATTGTCAAGTGTAAATCTAAGACGGATTGAGTGTTACTTTTGGTTAATGTGCAAATAATTTTGTAATATCTTTGATACCAATCTGTCATAAATGTGGTCAAATTATGGCACCATTCAGTTAGTCAGTCAGTCATTGTCCAACCCGCTATATCCTAACACAGGGTCACAGGGGTCTGCTGGAGCCAATCCCAGACAGCACAGGCAGGAACAAATCTCGGGCAGGGTGCCAGCCCCCCGCTGATGGCAACATTCAACTTTCACTTATTAAATACACAATAATTGAAGTGTTTTCTATCTATGCAAAATGAAGAAAAGCCAATTCATACATGTATTTCATGGGCTACAGGAAGGCTTGTTCATAGGCTGTTCAAAAGGTTCAGCTTCTGGTCTGTAGTTAATTCAAAATGCTGGCACATGGATCATTTGTAGAATTAGGAAGCATCATCATATAATTCTTGCTCTTACGTCTCTACTTTTCCCCTCAGCTACCTGTAAATGTAGGGTCAATTTTCAAAATCTATTTCCTAACATACAGATGTGAATGACTTAAGACCTCTTACTGAACAGAATGTTTCAATTAAGTACATAACATACTGAAATATCAGGATATGGGCCTTCTTAGATTTCGTAAGATAAACTAGATGGCTGTAGATGGTGAAACCTTTAGCTATAGAATCCCAAAACTTTACAGTGATCATTTAGCTAGTGTGAAAAATGTTCCATTAGTTTCAATCTTTTAAATCCATACCAAAGATGTTACTTTAGAAAATTGTGAGATTATTAGAACTGCTGATTTTGGGTGTTTAAACTTCAAAAATGGTTGTCAGTTATTGTTCTATAGTAAAATTATGGCAATTATCATCATCCGGTGTTAATAGCTCTTTTCCATTATTTGGCTTGGCTTGTTGCTCATGGACATGAAAGGAAACATCAGAGTGTTTAGTATGGACAGTTACAAGTACCCAGAATATCAGAGAATTATACCATAATTTTGTCCTCCAGCATTCTATTGTAGGATGGTCTGGGTTAGGGAGATCCGCCAAAATTGGACTTTTCTTACTCTACACTTAATCCCCAAAAGCTGCATTTTTTGTTATTTTCATCATCAGACTGTAATCTCCGACAAGTACTGGAATGGTTTGCAACTGAATGTAATACAGTTGGGACAAGAATTAACAACCAATAAAATCTGAGGTCTTGTTTCAAAGAGCAAACATAGCCTAATTCTATTTAGGTAAGGTGAACAGCTGTCTCAAAAGGTAGAACTCAAATACAGATATACATTAGAGTCTCCTTCATAAATGAATGCATACGTAAATGAAAGATTTACCAAAGAATCTGTGCAGCAACAGCAGTTTTGTGGACGTTGTACTAGAACATGTTGGACAGAAGAGAAGTGAACTCTCAGATAAAGCTTTTCACTTATTGTTCATTCTACATCCTCATCCTCACCTGCTTTCACAAGCTCTAGATAGTAATGGAAACATTGAGATTTCAAGAAAACTTATTATAGTCTCTTATTCTTGAAAAGGATTGCTGGGCTCACTCTCCAAAGGATGGTGAGGTGAGCAAAATGAGGGAACCTTAAACTACAAGTGCTGCTTTGCAAGATTGAAAGGAATCAGTAGAGAGTGAGAGTGCCTCTTTCTAGAGGTATGCCAGGTATGACCCACTGCAAGAAGACTAAGACACACTAGAGGCTATTATATCTCCCAGTTGGCCTGAAAAGATCTTTGAATTTTCCAGAAGAAGCTGGAAAATGGTAACTGCAGATGGTAGGGCAGCCTGGTTTGCCCAGGTTAGCATATTGCCAACCCAACTCTCATCAGGATATGAAATGTAGAAACAAAGCGTAGTAGTTCTGAGCTGTACTGAATTTATGAACAGTACTATAAATAAATAAATATAGTAGTATTATTATTTTATTTTTTATAACTATTGAGCTCTGTGCCATTAATAGTGCCCTGTCTTACTCATGCTTATAATATAAACAATTTAATAAATCTTACAACACAGAAGAAGCATTATATCAAAAATCCCATCTGCTGACTCTTTACAATTTAGTTCAGAACTGTAATATTTTCTCAGTTTAATTTTATCTATGATGTCATTCTGTTTGTAAACTTGACCACCATATTAGAAACAACATTTCTTAAGTATTTCATTTGGAGCATTATACCCATTATTTTCACATTTCTTATCATGACACATTCTGAACAAAAACTAAGAAAATCCAGTGAAGACTTAATGAAAAATAACATGTCATGAAGTGCCTGAATTTAAAAATAATGAGACACATCATATGCTGTATTTTATTGTATGTTACGATTAAATGGATATAAATAAGATTCCCAAAAAACTGTCTTAAAATGTAGTGAATACTTTCATCTTGTGTGAATTATTAAAGACTATATGACAAAATATTGCCTGTCCTTTTCTCATTAAAAAAAGAAATATTATCATATTATTATTATTTCAAACAATGAACATTTTGTATGGTTAGTATATATTTATTTTATGAGCAAATTAATCAGTTCTTTCAGTCATTAACATCAATGGAATGAACGTTTTTCAGGGCAAATGCATCTCTAAGATCTTAATGATCTGAAAAAGCAAATCAACAAGAACAGTAAGTCGTTTACCTCCTACACACTACTAGCTGCCCTGTCAACATTGTGCCTTTTAATGTGTTACTTGTCCATTTCACATCTGTAGCCACTTGGAACTGTCTCAAAATACTGAATCATAGAAAATGGAAAGTGTCAGATACATTATTTATCAACTTGGGCAAAAGTGGCAGAAAGGAATCAGCAGTCAATTAGCAGAAGCATAGTGAAGCTTATTAAAAATTTAAAATCACTAGATGAACTATACAGGACCCAAGGGGTCACTGTTTGACTAACTGATTTGCACACATGATGTGATAAATGAACATGCAGGAAAAGAAAAGTGTATTGTATGTATTTATGTAGATAAAAGAGCAATCAGTCAATACAGCTTGACAGCTTTTTAAACTTTATACATTTCATGTATTTGACTGAAGGTCTTGGTGACTATGGCAATGTAGCAAGAGTCAATGTTAGATATAAAGTGGATAAGCAGCTGTTAAAGGGCTGGGTACCTCAAGAGTTTAAGGAGTGCATAGGAAGTAATCACTTTGAGGGCAATAGTTCAGAAGAAAGATGGTGGAGGATGGGCAGAATGCAAAGAGAGGAAGTGGCAGTACAGGACTCCTGTGTGGGATAGGTAGAGTCTTAGTATAACCTGGGCACAGCAGGCAATGCCAAGGTCACTAAACCTTTAAAAATACATTGGAGTTTTGTGATGAGTGGTCTTTGGTGCAGTGCAGGTTTTAAATAAATAATCAAGTCCCGAGGGTGTACAGGCTTAGAACAGGTGCAGGTGGGCGCATGATGGCACTGTCCTGGGCTGACTGTGGTGCTTGTCTCATCGCACACTCACGTGCAGATGTGAGTAGATCAGCCAGGTGCCTCATTCATACCTTGGAAGGGGAGGAGGGTTACAACTGCACCCGATCGGGTTGTATAAAGAAGCCTGCATGACAGACAGAAAGGAGAACAGAAAAAAGAAAAAGGAAGAAAAACAGTTAGTGCGAAAGAGGAATGGAGGCAGGTAGTCAGGGTTAAGCCTTATTGAGAGGAGCCTGGGGGTGAAGAAGGGGTGCTCCTACTGAACGATGCTGGGGAGGAGGAGTGGCCTGTTATTTTTTTTCTCCTGCAGACGCTGAGGGGCTGGTGGTAGGAGACATGAGTGTGGCTTGGTGCAGCGCCCCATAGATGCGAAAGGATGACTGCACCTGTTGGCGGACTTTTGAAGGGAGCATTAGGGCTCATATTCTAAGAAAGAACTGTCTCTGGATTTTAATCTCATTTTATCTGATTATTTATTGACTTGTTTTTAACCTCCATATGTACTGAATTTTATTAAAGATTATTTATTTATTAGTTTGATCTACTGCACTATTGGCATTTTGATCTTTTGATTATATTTTATTAATAAAAGCACTTGTCACCTTTGCACATACCCATTGATGTAAGTGTATGTTCCTCATTTGCCCGGCTTATCTCTATTGATGACTATCGACTATTTCAGATTTAAGAGTTTTCCACATGCAACAAAAGAGTGTGGAGCTGACACAGGCTCATGGTTCATGGCTGCAGAAAGACATGGGGACACCAGAGAGAGATTTATGGAGAAACCTAGACAATTTCCAAAGGGTGTTTCTGATCCTGTGAGTCTGACAATTGCTTTAAAAACAACCCCATACTTGGTTTTAAAAGCCACTTATTGACCTACTGAAGGTAATTTTGAATACAAGTTTGGCTTCTGGGGAAGCTGTAAGAGACTGTGAGAAAGAAAACAGGAGCGGGTTTAGGCAGTTAAATTGATAGGTGTTGCTATGCATGAGTGTTTCTTTGTGGTAAGAATGTACAGGTGAGTCATCCCATTTTTCAAATAGGGTTTAAGATCTATAATTTAGGCAAACCCGTTCATTCCTGCCATGTTTCGATAATTTTCAATAAGGAATTTGTTTGCAGTTGACTATGCTTTGGGTTAGATTGCTTACTGCAAGGTCAAGTGGAATGGTTTTCTGAGGCACCTCACAGGTGACAAAATATATATATATATATATATATATATATATATATATATATATACATATATATATATATACGTAGCGTACAGTGGTTCAGTAGCTAGTGTTGCTCTCTCATAGCTCTAGAGCAGGGGTGTCGAACTCCAGGTCTGGAGGGCTGCAGTGGCTGCAGGTTTTAATTCTAACCATTTTCCTAATCGGTGACCAGTTTTCACTGCTAATTACGTCTTTTCCCTTCATTTTAATAGCCCTGTTTTTAAGGATTCAGTCCTCTGAATTGATTCCTTTCTTCATTAAATGACAGCCACACAGAAATAAGATGTGAAACGAGCCAACAGATGACCAGCTAAACTGGGATTTCAAACTCCAGCCATTTTCACTCCAACCAATCTCTTAATGAGAAGCTGATTCTTGCTGTTAATTAAACCCGTTATTTAATTCCATGGCTTGTTGCTGCTCTCATGCTGCCACAGCAGACATTTCCAAAACTATTGATTCTTCTGTTTTTTCTAAGAACACCGTCAAAATGTGTTGGTGACCTGAGAGATCAACCTTACCGAGACCATCACCTTTCTTCATTTTCAGATACTGTGTGATGGGCACAGGTAAGCTGGTCATGTGGTGTCTTGTTTTGTGTTTCATTTTAGTTTGGCTGCTAATTAAGAAAAAAGAGACAACTAAGGGGTCTGAGTCAAGTGAATTAAAACTAAGGCAAAGGAATGTAATTAGCAGCAAAAACTGGTCACTTATAGTGAAGAATGTTAGAATGAAAACCTGCAGCCACTGTGGCCCTCCAGGACCACAGTTTGACACCCGTGCTCTACAATATCACGGTTTCAAATATTAACTGCCATTGTGGAGGTTGCATGATCTGCCTCCTGTAAGAGCGAGTGCAGCTGTCAGCAAACACATGTCGTGCAATTGACCAACATTGCTTTATTTATGCATGTTGTAGCCAACACCCCTTTAGAGGCCATGTCTTCATGTGTTCTAACTTAGTGTAGGACAGAGTTAAGAATTCCTTGGACTTGTTTTGGGGAATATACCATAATTGTTCCCTACTACCCAATGTATTTATGCTATTCCCATGCTGAAAAAATAAAAAGAAAGTTAGACACTAACCTACACAGCCAATACAATGTGTTTCTAACTTTCTTTTCTTTGTTCAGCATGTGAATAACCTTTATTTTATTCATTAGTTTCTAATAAATGCAAACAAAAATGCATTCATTTCTTTAAATTAAATACTTATATAACTTATTTGAGCATAAACACAGACTAAGACTGGTAACAAAGTGAGAACATCAGATTGCAGCTTTAAAACAATAACTGCAAATAAGAAAAAAAATCTCTTTATGGGGCATATCTGTCCAAAAAAATGAAAAGGAGAATGTAGTGTATAAGAATCAGTAAAACTAGAAGAGTATCCAGGGCTGCCCAGAATGGAATAAAGTTCTGGTGATGTTACTAAATAAGTTTCCCAGGGAGAGAAAAAACTAAACCCACCATGGGGCGCAACTTTGCATACCTGCGTGTGAAGTGCCAAAAATACTTCCCTAATAAGGCACAGGTGTGGTCACTAAATAAAGTTTCCAAAGCAGAAAAAAAATCAGCAATGTGGATTTGAATACCTGACAAACACACAAGCACACCTTCAGCTTTATTAAGTAAAATAAGGCAAAGGAGAATGATTAAAAAATAATAACTAACATGGGGAAAAAAGAAAGTCTAGTGGCTATACGTTCATCCTAAGAAGCCACATCTTCTCATTTAAAAGCTAACACCTCCAGGTATGCACAAACATCAAACCTAATGCATGATGTCTATAGAAATTACTATTTTTAATGGTTTCTGTTTGTAAATGTGAAAAATAGATATGAATAATGTTTGAATGTTTGCCAGATTAGCCAGAAATTAATCACAAACTTCAAGCACCTTTTTTACAATTTAGAACAAAGTAAGAAGAGAAACTCATGCTAAGCTCAAACCACCTCACAAACCTCAGAAGTATTTCTGTACTTAAAGGGATTAGGTTCATGGGGAATCTTAAAACCATAAATAAAGCAGGAATTCATTTCTGACTGAGAGAGAGAGAGATGATGGGAGCATGCACTGATAACCACCACACAACGAATCACCTCAGGAGGAACAGCTTGAAACACAACACTCAGCCATTGATTGCAGTTAACAATGATGAAGGAAAATTAGTAAGGCTACCATAAGGGAAAATAATGTCCAAGTGATGAATCATGGAAGAAGTATTTTCACATCATAGTCATCTAATGCAAGTAGAAGCAAGAGTTTTCATGTTCTTGAGTATATTGAAAACAGCTTCAAATAAAACACTTTCGGCTGCTCCCATTAGGGTTTGCCACAGAGGATCATCCAAAATTGTTGTCCGCATATTTATTTGGCGAAATTTTACACCGGATGCTATACTATATTTAAAAACTGTTTTTACTTTTTTGAAAAGTGCGCTTTTAATAATAATTTAGCTTGAAAAGCAAATTTCCTTACCATGGATAACAAACATGGAACTCTCTTTTTTTATTGAAGAACCCATTTGAATTTGTTTTCCAGTTGCACATTTTAAAGGGTCTCCAATCCTCAAAAACTTCCTGAAAAAGACAAAATTCATTCTTTATGCTAGCTGCAATTGTTGAGCATTTTGCACACACAGTACTTTATGGTTTATAGTTTCCATTAAATATAAAGATAAATGACGTTCAATGCCTTAAATATACAAAAACCTACAAAAATTATCTTTTTGTAAATGTGCTGAACTCATTTTATAAGCACTTAATAAATGGCAAACATCAGCCCTGAATGAGGTGCTAGTTTACTGCAATGCATACGTTGGCCTCCAGTTGATGTGTGCATATTTACAGTCACTCATCTTTGGGTTGTGGGAGAAAAGCAGAATGTAAAGAAAGCCCACAAAGACATGGAAAGAAACTGCAAATTCATACATTACTATGTTTACTCATCCAAGATGTAACCATTATTGTCATGAATAAATAATATAGTAATGTTTCAATAGCTGTCTCACTGCATCATAGTTAAGATCTGGGATGAAATTGTGCCTCATCCAGTGAAGGCTTCTGCCTTGCCCTAACTCTATAGAGTTCAGCTCCCAGCAATCCTGACTTGAAATAGGTGAATTCATAAACCTTGTGAACAGATTAATGGAAATATGAAAGATTTCACATCTTTCTAATGATTTATATAAGCCCAATATTTTTATTGTCACTCTTATTCAAAATACACCAGACAACATATTGCTCATATTCAAAAATAAAAATATTTACTAACCTTAGTAAATTGTGCCCAATAGCCTGTGAAGCCAGTTTCTCAAAGATTCTTGTGACAGACAAATGGAAAGGATCAGCAGGGTTACACAGAGCCATTTGGCAATGAGTTAAAATGGTTTCAAGCAGCCCAGACTCACACATGATCTGTCGATTTCTCTCAGACTTAACTATGGACTGAACTCGATCAGCGAGAGCACACTGAAGGTCCTTTGCCAACTGCAAATGAATGAAAATATGGTTTTACTTCAACCCAGTGTATTTTCTCTACCCAAAAGAAGGTTATTTTCTCTGCCCTAATGAACTTTGCTTCTACGTTTTGAAGTGTAATGTATGCCTTACTAAAGTAAATTACACAAATGTGAATCATTCAATCTTATCACATTGCCATGTCTTAGTTCTAATTTCATGTAAAGTCTGTGCCCATAAATGAAATTGAATGGTAATTTAACCAGTATCAACAATAAAAGGTGCTACATTAAAAAATGAATTGATAATGAACTTAACATTCTGAATGTTTACCACTTTCATTCCAGAACTCTCCATTTCTTTCTTTACAGCCATTCCTTAGTGGAGTATGTGAATTTCCCCCTGGGATTAATAAAGTATCTATCTATCTATCTATCTATCTATCTATCTATCTATCTATCTATCTATCTATCTATCTATCTATCTATCTATCTATCTATCTATCTATCTATCTATCTATCTATCTATCTATCTATCTATCATGCTTAGGGTCACTGTCATGTTACAAGGTCCACTTTTGATTGAGCTTTAATTTTCTGACAGATCGTCTCATATTATCCTCAAGTCCCCTCTGGTACAATGAAGAATTCAATGTGAATTCTATAAAGGTGAGTTACTTTGGCCCTTGGTTTCTTGGTTCTTGCCAAAAATTTCTTCTGGTGCCTTGGTCAAATAATTATCTTTGCTTCATCTGTCTAGAGCACATTATTCCGGAAGTCCTAGTCTTTGCCTAGGCGTTCCTGGGCAAACAATAGTCTTACCATAATGTTCTTTTGGGACAGCAAAGGCTCCTTTAATTTAGATTTACCTCCCATGTAAATCTAATTTATGCTCCCTCTTTCTAATGGTAGAATTTGACATCAACAGTGACAAGTGCTACCTGTAGGTTCCTTGATGAAATTTAGAGGTTCTTAGAGACTTCTTTCGGCATGATCTTCTGGACAGTGGCATGCTTGATTTTCAATTGTTTGAAGATCTTATTAAATCCCTTTCCACACTCCTGGGGCATCTACAATCTTATTTCTAAAGACCTAAGAGACTTGTTTCAATCTAGGCATGGTGATAACACACATTTCAACAAGAAAAATAACCAAAATAAATGTCTGAGGTTTAAATGTGACACGTTTCTCCAAGATCATGTCTAACAATTTGCCCTTGATCTGGTGCACCTGATTCTAATTTTAGGCATGTGAGTTAGTGAAAAATGTAGGGGCATACTTACTTTTTCCATTGCAAAATGGCATTTATGTTTATTTCAGTTATGCAAGGAGTTACAAAATGTAAATGTGAGTAGATGTTTGGTACATTGTATCACCTTTATCTAAAGATACTGTTTAAATGACAATCAAATCTTGATGTGTTAACAAATGTGAAAAAGAAAAAAAAACAACATTTCATGGGGTGTACTTACATTTTGACATGACTGTATATTTGGCACACATATAACATATCACAAAGAGAAAATTGTCTAATAGTTAAAAAATGGTGGTGGCACCTTGGCAGATGCTTCTCTGCGATTAGAGTACCAAAAAATTCATAAAAGGTAGAAGAAAAAAATGGATGGAGCTTAGTACAGAAAAATCCTGAATAAAATCATTTTTCAGTCTTCAAGAGCAATGGCACTTAAGATGTCTTCCAACTTAGGATTGACCAGAAACACAGAGCAAAGGCCACACTAGAGTGCCTTAAAATCAAAATGGTTAATGTTCTTAAAGTGGTCCAGTCAAAGTTCAGACCACAGTCCTATTAAGCATCTGTGAAATGACTAAAAATTGTTGTTTTTACAAATGGTTTTGTCCACCTTAATGGAACTTAAGAAATTTTGCTAAGAATTATAAGAAAACATTCAAAAATGTGCAATGTGTCAAAATATGCAATGCTGATAGAGACTTACCCAAGTATTAATAGTATGGTTGGTGTGGCATCTGGATTTTTCAGTTAACTCTGATATTATAGAGTGTGTTGATGACTTATGCAAAATCTTAGTTAAATATATCAATAATTTGTGAAAAGGTCCAAGGGGGTGAATGCTTTTTATAGTCACTGTATTTACATCAACATTTCCAAGAACAAAACAACTTCCACTGCTGCAGTAGCAAATGAAGAAGGCAGCCAGTGAAGCAAGAAGTTGATTCATTGACATCACAAGGTCAATAATTAAACCTGCAGTCTTTTTGGTACCCCAGAACCAAGGCAGCAAGCCCCTTACTTTTACAGAGTTACACCTCCTCTCCTTTTCTATTATTTTTAATTTGAGAAACTAAACACGTCCTGTTTTCCCATTTAAACACTTCCTCTTAATAAGAGAGTATTGAAATAAGCTAACCACAGTTTCTTGCTTACTCTAGTTGGTGTTTTCATTTTGTTTAATTTCAAAGTCCCATTTAGTAGTAAAACATTATAATATCCAGTATGGTCCAAATTAAAAACAGAATAAATAAAGTGAAAAAATATCAATAAACTATTAGGTAGCAGTCCAAGATAATCAAATGCTGATTTAAGAGAAAGATTTGGTGTAGAGGTGATAGAGGATGTGTTGAGGAGAAATGGACTAAGGTGGTTTGGGCCCATGGAGAGAATTGCAGGGGATGATTTTGTAAAAGGTGTATGAAGAGGGTGGTGGAGGTGAACAGGCCCAAAGGAAGGTTGAATATAATGTTGTTGGAGGTGGTGTCAGAAAATATGAAAAGACTGTGTCTCACCTCAAATAATGCCCAGGACAGTGAAGAGTGGAAGAAAAAGCTTCTGGGGTTATTGGGCAACCTGCTCACTTGAGTAAAATGGCCATTAAATGGGAGATGCTGATGAGGAAAAAATCTTATTCTACCAGTGCTAATTATACAGTGGTGTGAAAAACTATTTGCCCCCTTCCTGAT
Source organism: Erpetoichthys calabaricus (assembly GCF_900747795.2). NCBI lineage: Eukaryota > Metazoa > Chordata > Cladistia > Polypteriformes > Polypteridae > Erpetoichthys > Erpetoichthys calabaricus. Next base: position 280,430,385 of record NC_041395.2, read on the forward strand.
TTCTTATTCTTTTGCATGTTTGTCACACAAAATGTTTCTGATCATCAAACACATTTAACCATTAGTCAAATATAACACAAGTAAACACAAAATGCAGTTTTTAAATGATGGTTTTTATTATTTAGGGAGAAAAAAAATCCAAACCTACATGGCCCTGTGTGAAAAAGTAATTGCCCCCTTGTTAAAAAATAACCTAACTGTGGTGTATCACACCTGAGTTCAATTTCCGTAGCCACCCCCAGGCCTGATTACTGCCACACCTGTTTCAATCAAGAAATCACTTAAATAGGAGCTGCCTGACACAGAGAAGTAGACCAAAAGCACCTCAAAAGCTAGACATCATGCCAAGATCCAAAGAAATTCAGGAACAAATGAGAACAGAAGTAATTGAGATCTATCAGTCTGGTAAAGGTTATAAAGCCATTTCTAAAGCTTTGGGACTCCAGCGAACCACAGTGAGAGCCATTATCCACAAATGGCAAAAACATGGAACAGTGGTGAACCTTCCCAGGAGTGGCCGGCCGACCAAAATTACCCCAAGAGCGCAGAGACGACTCATCCGAGAGGTCACAAAAGACCCCAGGACAACGTCTAAAGAACTGCAGGCCTCACTTGCCTCAATTAAGGTCAGTGTTCACGACTCCACCATAAGAAAGAGACTGGGCAAAAACGGCCTGCATGGCAGATTTCCAAGATGCAAACCACTGTTAAGCAAAAAGAACATTAGGGCTTGTCTCAATTTTGCTAAGAAACATCTCAATGATTGCCAAGACTTTTGGGAAAATACCTTGTGGACTGATGAGTCAAAAGTTGAACTTTTTGGAAGGCAAATGTCCCGTTACATCTGGCGTAAAAGGAACACAGCATTTCAGAAAAAGAACATCATACCAACAGTAAAATATGGTGGTGGTAGTGTGATGGTCTGGGGTTGTTTTGCTGCTTCAGGACCTGGAAGGCTTGCTGTGATAGATGGAACCATGAATTCTACTGTCTACCAAAAAATCCTGAAGGAGAATGTCCGGCCATCTGTTCGTCAACTCAAGCTGAAGCGATCTTGGGTGCTGCAACAGGACAATGACCCAAAACACACCAGCAAATCCACCTCTGAATGGCTGAAGAAAAACAAAATGAAGACTTTGGAGTGGCCTAGTCAAAGTCCTGACCTGAATCCAATTGAGATGCTATGGCATGACCTTAAAAAGGCGGTTCATGCTAGAAAACCCTCAAATAAAGCTGAATTACAACAATTTTGCAAAGATGAGTGGGCCAAAATTCCTCCAGAGCGCTGTAAAAGACTCATTGCAAGTTATCGCAAACGCTTGATTGCAGTTATTGCTGCTAAGGGTGGCCCAACCAGTTATTAGGTTCAGGGGGCAATTACTTTTTCACACAGGGCCATGTAGGTTTGGATTTTTTTTTCTCCCTAAATAATAAAAACCACCATTTACAAACTGCATTTTGTGTTTACTTGTGTTACATTTGACTAATGGTTAAATGTGTTTGATGATCAGAAACATTTTGTGTGACAAACATGCAAAAGAATAAGAAATCAGGAAGGGGGCAAATAGTTTTTCACACCACTGTATTTTAACTATAACTATGTCTACTACATGCATGCAAATACAGCCATTGAATTTTAGAAAGTAGAGCAATGTACCTGTTTCTCATGACATGTTTGTTAGAGTTTTCCACCATGAACTTCAGTATTTGTCTCAAGTTCCAAAAGTGTTCAAGCTAATTTAACTGGTGACTATAAATAGGTGTAGGTGTGTGTTTTTGTGCATATGCATGTACTTCAATGGACTGGAGCTCTGTCCAGATTTGATTTATCCCTTGTGATTGAAACTACAGAGATTGACTTCACCCTCTCATCCCATCCTGAACTGGATTAGCGGAGTTTGACAATGTACAGTACATATTATTTTCAGATTATTACATAACACAAGTTACAGAATAACACCACCAAATGAAATGCAATATATCAAAATATAAAAGTATATACACCCAAAAGAAGCAAATGACAAGTATGTAGCTTATGACAATGGCCCAAGTCTTGGTGGAAGCAATGAAGATGAAATGTCACCAATAAAAAGACAACTAACCTCTGTATCTTCTTTGCAGGATATTAGTGGAATTAAAGTCATCATAACATGTATAGCTCCAGGATGATATATCAGGTCTCCTGATTGACTGTAAAAAAAAATATGTAAATATATATATATATATATAACATTGCAAAACATTATTTAGAAAATCTACTTATTATTGCCACAAATTACACTGATCTGTAATGACTACAGGAAAGCACCATTGTTAGCACTACTTCCTCATAGGTCTAGGTGCCTGGGTCCTGGCCTGGTCTCTGTCTATATGAAGTCTTTACATTCTTCTATAGGCTGCCTGGGTTTGCCCCTGGGTACAATGGTTTTCCTCCCAGTCCTAAAGATGTGCTATTAGGTTAATTTACTACAGGTTACATTTACTTATTTGGCTAATTCCTCCATCCGAGGTAACTTACAACATTCATGATACAATTGATTACTTGCTCATGGTCACACAGTGTTAGTAACAGGATTTGAACCCACAATCTCAGGGTCTGAAGTCCAAAGGCTTAACCCTTAAACCACACTGCCTGCACACAAGTTAAACATAAACATATAACACTCTATACAATTTATAATAAAACTGTGTGCTACCTTAATCTAGCTATTGAATGTTAGAGTTGCATAATAACATAACTGGCATGTCTTTGGAAACAGAAAAGAAACTGAAGCACCCAGAGAAAATCCATGCAAACTACACACAGACAATAACATGGTAACTGTAGTTGTAAGGCACCCTTTATTAAATGTAAGCTGACATAAATCAATGAAGAAAAAGAAGAAAAATAAAAGAAAACAAACCCATGTCTCAGTTCTACAGCATTCTTCCTATAGCGAGCAAGGTCACTCTCGGTGTTATGCTGAGAATCATAGTCATCTAACCGCACATCCAAACCATTAACTGTTTCTTCAGAAATTTCTGAAATTTCTGTTACGTTCTGATAAATCCCTCTTGATATCTTATCTAGACAGTACAAAAGTTTCACACAGTGTTGTAAGCACGATGGCATCTGGTCAACTGATCCTTTTCTGCTTGCTGCAATACTGACAAATTGAAAAAATGTTCTGCCACTTGGGAGGCTGTTGTTAGAGGACCAGTTCTCATTCTGACTGAAACAACCAAGCAACCTGAGGGCTTCTGCCATTTTCTCATACTGGCCCGTCACTTTAAAGTAGTAATTGTTGGCAAGGTCCAAATGAATAGCAGTTGCAATAGTCTGAAAGGTTAACAAAATTAAATGTAGAGTTTTTTCAGGGTCCACTGTGGCCCAGAGTCCAGAAGGATGAACAGACAGTGCTCCCTCCATATCCATTATCAAAGATAACAATCCATTAAATCCACCTGCAGTTCTAAAAGCACACCAGCCTTTTGGTGTTTCCAGTACTAGCAGTAGAGACTGTAAAACAGAAAGTAAAACAATATGAAAAACTATTTGAGGAAATGGTGCAATAATATTTGTAAATAAAAAACTCAGCATGTACTTATGCAGATAAATAAAATAATAAAACAATGATATGAGTGAATTGATAAAAAAAAACCTTCAGGTTTAAAGCAAACACATTTTATAACATTTATTTTTTCTTCATTTTGTATTATATGTTAATAACTCATAAGTACAAACCTATTGGATATCCTTTTTTGTGTAATTGCCTGCAGACATTCTATTTATTCTTTTTTAAAATAGCTTTTATTACCCTTATAAAAAGGAAAATGCCGATCTGCTTCTGCCAAGTGCAAAAATTGACCAGTCCATTATACATAACATAAATAACACAGGTGCTAGCTAAAATTAAATTCCATGAAATATGAGTACTTCTCTCATTCTTGAAAAGGCAACAAACTTAAAAAAAATACAGATATATTAAAAATAATACAATAACACACTTCCACTTTGGTCTCTTGCAGCAATAATAGTAATAATAATTAAAACAAGAGAGGCAAATACTCAGAGGTATGAAATACACCACATCATAAAAAGGCCTTTTTACTTTACAGACATTACAATAAGCATTATCTGTTACTGTGTGTTTACTTGTGCAATGTGGGTGTTTTAATGAGCAGTAATCATGAGCAGAAATTCAAAGCAGTAAGTGCATCTTCTAAATCATTTAAAGCAAACGGTTTTCTGTTGTAAATAAAAAATAAACAATACATCATGCCGGGCAACAATTTTCAAAGGCCAAGCAGAACTAAATTAGAGTTATTTAATTTAGCATGATAATGTATCAAAAGGGTTAGGTGTCATAAAGGGAAGAGAAATTTAATTTACGCCAATAGAAGTAATCAGAATGGCTTTGACACATTTCAGAAAAGGTCAAAGTAAATCTTATTGCCAAAGGCTTTAACCCAGTTACAGTTTAATCGCCTGTGAGTTAGTATTCCTTTAGCTTGAATCTATAAAAACTGATGTCTACTGTAACTCGGTAACTTGGTTAGACCTAATTGAATTTATTTCACATTCCATGATTTGATATTGCTCATAATTTTTGGTGTGTCACACTGGAAGAGTGGTGCAGTAATCAAATTGAGGCTGAGTTAACAGCTAAATATATATTAGCAAATCAATCTGAATTTGTCAGTAATGTAATCAAACTCCCAATGGCTGGGATAATAAATTCACTTGCTTATTATATTTTAAGTGTGTTACAATTTGTCAAAATTACACCACCCACAAAAAAAGAGGTATTTGTACATTAGTCAGAACCTTTCAGAAAACGCTGTATCTAAGACAGACCAATTCAATACTTTAAATACACCATTCTTGTCTTATGGCTTTTTGAATACCTTATTTATCAGTAAAAATGTGAAATCTATGAGCTGTGTGCTTTAACTCTCACCCCAACAAGAAAGAAATGAACCTAGATGTGAGGCACTATTGTTTCTTTATATTAATTACAGCAACACTAATGTGAGTGCAATGTACAGAATATCGGTTATGTGTTGGTGCATTTAGGAATATGTAAATGCAATTTGCTAATACTAACAAATTAAAAGACTGAAAAGCTTTTGATTAAGTTATTATGGTAGGTGAGCTGTCAGATCACATACTGCAAGTTACTGAAGAAGGTAAACTGATTGCATGAAACTGTTTTAATTTTTAACACAGAAAATTACAAATTTTAATTTGTGTTTTGACAACAAAAATGGACTTTAGAAAGAGCAGGTTATAAGATTATTACCATTTAATTTAAATTCCACAAAAACAAACACACTACAGTATATACCTCCATTCTCCCAACTATTTATCAAATCTTCTTCTGAACCTGTTTTACCGAGACTCAAAATGTTGTACACAGAAACCATTTGTCCATCATAATTTACAAGTTAAAAGTAAGATATTTTAATCATCTTGACTGCTTTATAAACACAGAGAATTCTTTCAACTGGGATGAGAAGTAAAGGATACGTTTGGTATTTCTAAAGTCAAAGTTCTTTTTATAAAAAGCATCTTCTCAATCAGTGTACAATGGCAATCAATGAGGCACCAGAGGAAACATACAGAAAAAAGGCCTTTAAACTTACGGAACATGTCCACTAGAAAGGTGGATATATTCAGTGCAAAAAATGCAATCTATTTAGTATAACTGATATTAAGAAAAGATAATATGTATGGAGTTAAAATTATGACAACAGCTCCTGGGTTCTAACTTCAGCCCAAGCACCCTCTGTTAATGTTCTGCCCATATCTGCATGGATGTTCCTCCAAGTACTCCATTTTACTTTCCACATCACAAAGATGTGTGTCTTAGGTTACCTTTTGACTCTGAATTGGCTCAGACAGTGTGGCATAGTGGTTAAGCCTTTGGATGTCAAACCCTGAGGTTGTAGGTTCAAATACTGACACTGACACTGTGTGACCATGTTCAAGTCACTTCACTTGCAGAAAACAAAAGAAATATAACCTATTGTATCTCTAAAATGGTGTAAGTCACCATGGAAAATGGTGTCAGCCAAGTAATTCTAAGTAGCAATCTTGAAAATTCACAAATATGCCCTCCAATGGACTAATGCATCTTCAGGGCAAGCTGCCTGTAATAATTTGTTTCAAAATACAGCTTTAAAAGACTGAGATATGCCCCATTACTGATGTGTATAAGTTCTTTTTCTCCTTTTTTGACTGCATGCAATTTTACAGTGATGCAGTAGTTATCAGAATATTGATGATACTTTATTTACTGTTCAAGAAGCAATTTTCTCAGAAATTCTTTTATGTTCTAACCGCCTGCTCCTGACCACATGAACAAAATCTAACAATATATATCCACTCACAACTTTTAGCTCTGTGCTGCAAGACCTTGAGTCGGGTCTCTTGGGTACTGCAAAATTTCCACAAGAACGCAGATCTCCAGTTTGAGTGTTTAATACTTAGATGTGAATTAAAGAATACTTTCTAATAGTGTGCATGAGTGCACCTTGCAGACTGTAAACATTTTATATTAAACTAAATATGCAACTAAATATATAAATAATAAACAATGGATGCACTTCCATGTGGTGTGTGGTGTCAATACATTACGGTATTTGAATGTCAGCTCATTTACAGGCTGGAGTATCTTCTGCATTGAGTTTACATACATGTGTTAAAGGTCTCCCATTGTAAAAACAACTAGTATATACTTAACTGGCAACAATATTTAATCTCAGTATTAGTGTGTTTGCCTTGTGATTCACTGGTATCCCATCCAGAACTAATTACATTCTTGTACTTGTCGTTATAGATGTAAACACTGGTACCGCATAACCTTTTACTAGAAAAATAGGTTTTGAAAATGGAAGAATAAATCATGCTTAGGAAGATACTAGAAGGTAAACACAAGTATATTGGCAACTAAAGATAATCAACGTAACTCTTCGGCTCAATAACTACTTTTTTTAATAATTAAATACTAGCTTACCTGAAGAAGGTCCCTTTTTAGATGCAGTTCACCTTCAGTGGCAGTGCACAGTGCTCCGATTACAGTGCTCATATATTCTTCCGGATTAACTACAGACAATTGCTCCAGAATACACAGAGTGGAGTTTCGGAAGAGTTGGTCATCAAGAAATATCTTAATGTATGGCACCATTCCTTTGTCCCTTAAAAAAACTAAATCCTTGATACAATTAGGCACAGTTAATAAAGACAGCAGTGACATTTAAAAAAGGCAATAGCAAGTTCAATAAAACATTTATGCAATGCTATGACGTTTGGAATGTTTATGTATATAAAATAAGTTGGCTGTCACAAGGTTCTACCGGTCTACCTCACAAATTGGGAAAAAAAAGGACTGGAAATGAAAATCTTCAACCTGTATTGCAAAAGGTGTTGCTGCACTAACTGAAAACATGAATGTTTCACCATACGGTTTAACATAACTTGTTATTGAAAATGAAAAACATAGGTATGTAAAAACAAAAATACAATAAAATCAATCAAATAATATCCATGAAGAAAATCTTGTTATTGATGGAATATACTGAAAAAGGTCATTGATTGATAAAATATAAATAACTCAATTCACAAAGACAAAAGGCATATACCATATCAAGAAGAGGTGTGGGTGCGTGTAAGGCATGTGATCATGCAACCCAACTGTTATTTAAACTTTTATAATGAAAATATTATAGAAGATCATTTTTTAATCCAACTGTTCATGGCAATAAATAATCCCATTTTCACTGAAGCATAATATTCTTAGTGTCCTTTCAGAAATCACAAAGTAAACATACAGCAAATTTCCAGATAACACGTAAAAAAATTGAAACTCCATTAAACACATCCAAAAATAAACATTTGTAACAAAAAAATTATAAAAGATACATTGATTCAAACAGTCCATGACAACAGTCCCTTTTATTTTTGCATCAACCCATCCTCTAAGAGAATAATCTACCATCCTAATGTCATCCTTGCTTTTAACTCACTGACTTCCATAACTGAGTTCCGCAAAATTGTTAAATAAATAGGAAGAAGACCCAACCAGGTAAGGGGAAGCACACAGAAAGGTCTGACAGGATGCAGGTCAAGTATTTTAGATCTGGAGGATGTAGAGCTGGAAATCTCTTGTAATAACCACATAATGAAACCTTTTTCAGTTTCCAAGGTGAAACTGTAAGCTGTCCAATCAACAATTTTATTAGATGCCCCACAAGAATAAAAACTTAGCCAGCATAAGTTATGAAAGAAAGCTGAAATGCATTAGACAGAATGAAGGATGCTTTACTATTTCTGTAAAATTGTGGATATTAGCATTCTTGGAATGATGGAAAAAAAATGGAAGAATAAAGCAAATCTCTATAGAAGCAAAATGCACCAGATGTTTTTCTGTGTCATCTCTAATAAAGGTAATGTGAAAATTAAGAATTTTTTCTTAATGGCAAGTAATAAATAATAGCTTTGAGACAAGTTGACATACAGAAAATTTAGGAATAGCTTTCAATCCTTACCAACATTTTTTACTGATCTCAGGACCAAGGCAGCAACAACTTTCAGCATTTTACGAGTCAGCTCCTTTGAAAGGTCATCATTATTTAAAATTTCTTTGTTATCTTTAGAAAACAATAAACATAAAATGATACACTGTTATTATCTACTTGTTTCCATTATGTAACAACCAACTAATCACTCTACCCATTAGACATTGTTAAAACAGATTTATTAATATACATCTGAAAATTAAAAAGAAAACAATTAGCTAAAATAGAGTGTAACAGTATAATTGCATAGATGGTGTTAAACCATCCAGACTTTACTAAAACTACTACTTACAGTTATATGAAAAAGTTTGGGAACCCCTCTTAATTCTTTGGATTTTTGTTTATCATTGGCTGAGCTTTCAAAGTAGCAACTTCCTTTTAATATACGACATGCCTTATGGAAACATTAGTATTTCAGCAGTGACATTAAGTTTATTAGATTAACAGAAAATATGCAATATGCATCATAACAAAATTGGACAGGTGTGTAAATTTGGGCACCCTAACAGAGATATTACATAAATACAGTACTTAGTTGAGCCTCCTTTTGCAAATATAACAGCCTCTAGACGCCTCCTATAGCCTTTGATGAGTGTCTGGATTCTGGATGGAGGTATTTTTGACCATTCTTCCATATAAAATCTCTCCAGTTCAGTTAAATTTGATGGCTGCCGAGCATGGACAGCCTGCTTCAAATCATCCTATAGATTTTCGATGATATTCAAGTCAGGGGACTGTGATGGCCATTCCAGAACATTGTACTTCTCCCTCTGCATTAACGCCTTTGTAGATTTCAAACTGTTTTGGGTTATTGTCTTGTTGGAATATCCAACCCCTGTGTAACTTCAACTTTGTGACTGATGCTTGAACATTATCCTGAAGAATTTGTTGATATTGGGTTGAATTCATCAGACCCTCGACTTTAACAAGGGCCCCAGTCCCAGAACTAGCCACACAGCCCCACAGCATGATGGACCCTCCACCATACTTGACAGTAGGTAGCAGGTGTTTTTCTTGGAATGCAGTGTTCTTCTTCCGCCATGCAAAGTGCTTTTTGTTATGACCAAATAACTCAATTTTTGTCTCATCAGTCCAAAGCACTTTGTTCCGAAATTAATCTGGCTTGTCTACATGAGCATTTGCATACAACAAGCGACTCTGTTTGTGGCGTGAGTGCAGAAAGGGCTTCTTTCTCATCACCCTGTCATACTGATGTTCTTTGTGCAAATTGCGCTGAATTGTAGAACGATGTACAGATACACCATTTGCAGCAAGATGTTCTTGGTGGTCTTTGGAGGTGATCTGTGGGTTGTCTGTAACCATACTCACAATCCTGCGCATATACCACTCCTGTATTTTTCTTGGCCTGCCAGACCTGGGTTTAATAGCAACTGTGTCTGTGGCCTTCCATTTCCTGATTACATTCCTTACAGTTGAAACTGACAGTTTAAACCTCTGAGATAGCTTTTTGTAGCCTTCCCCTAAACCACGATACTGAACAATCTTTGTTTTCAGATCTTTTGAGAGTTGCTTTGAGGATCCCATGCTGTCACTCTTCAGAGGAGAGTCAAAGGGAAGCACAACTTGCAATTGACCACCTTAAATACCTTTTCTCATGATTGGACACACCTGTCTATGACGTTCAAGGCTTAATGAGCTAATCCAACCAATTTGGTGTTGCAAGTAATCCATATTGAGCAGTTAGATGCATTCAAATCAGCAAACTTACAAGGGGACCCACATTTTTGCACAGCCAGTTTTTCACATTTGATTTAATTTCATACAACTAAATATTGCTTCACTAAAAATCTTTGTTCGGAAAACACCCCAGTACTCAGATGTTCCTAGGAAATGAAAGACATACCACTGTTATCTTTTTTGTTGAAAGTAAATTATTATGCAGGCTGACAGGGATTCCCAAACTTTTTCATATGACTGTATGTTTCAGTGTAGGAAGAACCCAGAACCTACTCTAGCAGTATCAAGAACAAGGAAGGAAACAACTATGAACAAGAAATCAGTTTATTGTAGCATCTATACCCACACTCATTCAAATCATACCAACACAACATTGTCATTTAACCTAACCTACACTTGTTTGTGTTTTGAGAGAAAGCTTGAAAATCAAGGGAAAATTAAAATACACACTCCAATCAGACCACTAATCCCTAAAACTGAAGCAGCAGGACTAAACACTGTGCCATTAATGTTATGTGTCAAGATAATGTTGGGTCTAAAAATATTCTTATCTGTATAAGTTAAAAAAGTATAAGCATCATACTTCAAGTAGCTAATTAAGGTATTAATCTATTAAAATATAGTTTGCTCCTTAGGAGTAACAAAGAGATGTTTTAACTATGTTTTCCATGTATTCCAAGAGCACAAAGTGAACATAGCACTGTCTCTTGTGATTATATGGCACACCTAAAAAAAGACATAGTAGGGGCAAGGTCCATGGACGCTGCCTGGCTTACAACTCTAATCTGTCTCAAAATTCTTTTAAAACTGTAAGTTCTTTTAGAGTCTGCAACTGAGAACACAATTAAAAAGATAAAACTAAACATGCCAAATAACACATTGCATCTACATTTGGCTATATTATTTAAAATATCAGTGAATACCTGTGGTCCTTCAGAATTGACTTTAAAATACTACTAATGGCATTAAAGCTTCTAATAGTCTTACAACTTACTATATTCTGGAGTGTGTATCTCACTACATTCCAAGTCGTAATCTTAGATATTAAATAGTGGTCTGCTTATTATTCACAGAGCCATTCATAAAAGAAGTGGTGAGGCAGGAGACAAGCATAAATGAAGTGCTGAGGCAGCCTTTTGCTATTATTTGCCAAAAATCTGGGTTACCAATACACACATCAAGCTAATATTGTGCAACACCTAAAACAAAACTCCTAAAAAACATTTTTTTAATTTGTTTCTACCCAATATAAACTAGATATGCATAGAATTCTCATACTCTTCGATGAATCTGCAATCATTATTAATCTCTACTATTCTCTGTTTTGTTTAGCAGTTCTTCTGTGGCGGCATTTGCACCACCACCACCTGATCAAAGTCCTGTGGCTGCCTATGATGTTTAAAAGTGGATACCCTAACTCTCACCAACTATGGAAAAACAGTATGTTACATCTTTCAAGTTTTCAGCATACTGAAAAAATGATGTCATCCCAATAATTAATGATCAACTAGATTTCATTTTTCCTGAGCTTCACATACGCAATATTGTTTTTTTCACGAATCAACAACACCTAACATCAACCACCTTTTAACTTGCGCAGTCGCAGCATTTACGTAAGTCACGTGATTGTAATCCAATGTTTTTATTAGTAGGCAGTCTTTCTTCATTGGTCAGTGGAGTTGCTAGGCTTTTGTCTTACAGTATGTAAAATACTGTGTACATACTAACTTCTTCCATGGTGCTATGACCAGATTGAAGACATACAGTATTTGACCATCACCACTACCTTATAACATCAGGAAACACATAAGAACTCCTAAACCTAAAAAAACTAAATTTTGAAAAAAAATGATCATCATCCAGGAAGTATGTGGCTCCCTAGAAGAACTACTGGTGGCAATAATTGTGGGTTGGGGAGGTGGTTGTGGCTTATGCCCCCCCTTGAAGAAAAGCTAAAAAAAATACACAGAGAAAAATTGTGCTTGCTTAAACTGTCCATGGTGAACCAATGCAATACAGTACATTCCACAAACCACACGTGACTCTTTCAAACTGAGTATTGCAACTCACGACATTACCCCAAATTCAGACACCAAATACGTTGCAACCCATGGTTTAAAAATGTATGCTCTAAGACAATCCCTTAAAAAAAAACAATAAGAACTACCTAAGATCATTTATGTTAGGTAGAATTACCGATGGGAACTGGGTGCTCCTGTGACCCGAAACTCCGCACATTCTGTTTTTTTCATCAAATTAGAGTTTTTTTTTCTGTCGACCTAACATTACCATCAGACTTGCATTTAGAGACTTAAAAAACAATTCTATATTTAAGGACTATTAAATCTAGATATACTATTAGATATCTATTTTTTGTAAGTGTGTATTATTTATTAACTGCATACAATTTATCCATTATTTTTCTTATCTAATTTTAATATGTTTTTCTTTGCTTATATCTATTTCTTTGACATCTTGTAAAGCACATTGAACTATATTCTTTATATGAAAATGTGGTATAGAAATAAATATTTTTTGTAATGGAAATTATAAAATAAATAAATTGTGAACATAAAAAAAGAAATATCTAAAATCCCACCACATTTATGTCAAAATTGTCTCTGAGAAATTTCAGAAAATGAACAAAGCCTGAATGAAATACATTTCTTCAGTAATATATATTTCAACAAAAATAATGTGTCCTTAAATGTGTTGACTATATAAATTATGTTATGTATAAATTTTAACTGAGTAATTTTTGTGACTTAATCTGTTTAACCACTTTTTGTACAACGGACTATTTTATTTGTGCAACTCATGCACATTTTATCTATAAAAAATCATGACCTTCATCATTATTGGGACTAGAGTCGGACTGCTACAGTTATCTGCACTAATGGTCAAGGAGTATAAATTTGAGAGTAGTGCAGTGAGATCACAGTGGTGGAGTTGTTAGCACTACTGCTTCAGGGACCAAGGTTTGAAACTCAATCTAGACATGTCTGCATATTCTCCCTGTTTCTGTGCAAATTTTTCACCCTGAGAACTTCAGTTTCCTTTCACACTCTAAACATATGTATGTTGAATTTATCTGCAACATCCTAATTAGCCAGATATGAATGAGTTTTAACAGTGTGAAGTTAGGATGATGAGGGTAGGGAATTTAAAATCGTAAATTTCCAGAGGTTTGCTCTTTCTTTTTTCTTGCTAATATTAATAAAACTGGTTATCATGATTGAAGTTGATCATATACAGAGAATAATGTATCTACCAAAACAGTTAGTTACTACACATTAAGCTACTGGTACTCTTTGGTCACTTGGACTTGCAGTGAAAGCAGTTACCATCTAACACCTAGACTGAGATGTGGCTTCTTGAATGATTTCTTACATCAAGAAAGTTGGTATAAGTTCAAAACCTAATAGTTACAAAAATACACATAACATAAGGCTAAAGCATTGAACAAGATGAAATTCTACCTTGGAAACTGCAACCAAGTCACTATTTAGCAATGACAGGTGCACAGAATGGAATCAATGTGGTCTAACATAAGTTCTGTTGACCTCTTCCTCAGGGTTATCAAAGAGTTACTTTATAATTCTAATTAAATACTTTTACATATTGTTTAATAATTATTGCTTTTAATGGTCTGACCAGAGGACTATGCAGAAATGCTGTTCATTCATCCTTTTTGTAAGACCATTAGTTCCTGTACTGGATTGCAGAGAAGCAAAACTTATCCCAAAAGTTATGGGTACAAGGCATGAAATAGCCAGTCCATCATCATGCAAACATTTTCAAAGCAAATTGTATAGGATAAGCACAATGAATTTAAGGTGCTGCCACAACAATAATAAAGAAGTGCATCAAAAATGGCTTATGATTTTGAAGAAAAACTGTTTATAGTAATAATACATGCAGACTTCTTGAGCAATACAAAATAAACTATGAATAGTTATAAAAATAACATTAGATAAATTTTATCAGTATAAAATATTAATATAAATGTATTGCAAATGCAAAAATTCTTTAAAAATATAGCTAATACACTAATATAACAAACGGATTTCTGCTTTTTTGTCCACCTCAAACCCTTACTTCCAAACAAGGCACAGAATGTCAGAAAAAGTCTATGGAGCTAACAAAACAAGACTATTAAAATGTGGACACTTGTTTAACCAATTATGGTTATTAAAGTTACACTTAATGGCAAGTAAATCAGTTTAATTTCAAAAAAATAAAAACATCTTATTGACTGAATAGACATACCTGTCACTCCTGCTTTTCTCAATACTTTTGCTTGCTTTCGAAGTTCTAAAAGAAGTAGCTCCAAAAGCCCTGAGTCACTGAAGATATCAATAAATAACATATTATGCATTGTTAATTTGTAAAAACTATCCAGAGCAGCACAGTTAAAAGATAAGGAACATTTTTCTTGTATACTATTTTGGACTTTTTTTAATGTTTCATGAGGAATGTAAGAAAATTCAAACACCACAGTCTCCAAAAGATCAAAGAATGAGCTGTAAACTGTAGTGGGCTTCAGATAAACACAATCAGCAAGCTGGGAGAAAGACTGCAGTGTCCACTCAAGCAGAAAGAAATTTGTCTTCGCCCAAGTCCAGATCTTTTTAACTGAAGAAAGAATTTCTGTGCACAAATATTGGTTTTCTGATTGATGGAATGTAGTCTGAAGAATCCGGTAAGCTGATAGGTTTTTTACTGTTGAACCTTTGAGAAAGTGAAAATATATGATTAAGTTTTTTCAGATTAAATGGTGTTTAAAACCTTATAAAAATCCATCAGCACTTTATATGCAAATGAGCATTTTTTATATTAACAGACTTGCTATCAGTTTATAGTTGTCATCAAAATACAGTACTGGCTTGAACGTTCATGCACTAAGCAATTACTGGTAACACAGTACATATATATCATAATGGTATACTGTAGTTTGTTATTGCAGAGTTTATATAATCTAAATATTTTATACTTTTTATTTTTTTCTATGCTAGCATCTTGCTTTTAAAGTGTATTTTACCCATATCCCTCAAGAATATTTTACAAAAGGCTAAAGTCAATACTTAATGTATAAAGTTCTCTGGTAAGTAATTTGGGGTAAACTGATTATCCTGACTTTAACAGCCTTATCGTTTCCCCATATATCTGGGTTTTGCTCAGGGATGTAATTCTTCATCAGTCTAAACTCTAAAATGACAATGTGGAACAATTAATTCTGTTGTAGACAACTATTTAATAAACAGTTATCTTTTATTTTATTATTTTTTTAACACTGAAGTTATGCAGAAGTAGTAGCACAGCACACATGGTCTACAAGTGATGGCAGTTACCTGTTGTAAAAGACTAATCTATTTTTGAAGGTCAATATTAATACATGTTTTTATTAGAGCTAGGCTATTTTTAAGTATAACAAAAGTTTTGAATTACAGTTATTAACAAATTAGTTTATTCTCCTTTTAGCCTTTCAATTTTTAAACTTTAAGGCTATTTTTTTAATGTTCAGAATTTCCTGATGTTTCTACTGTGAAATCTACAATTGCCATAAAATGAAACTATATGGAGAAATGAGAACCATTACTTATTTTTAGTGTGTTTGTTGACAATTCTTGCTGTAAGAGGTTTGTATCATATATATCACAAGTTGGATGCTTACTGAATTCAACCAAAAACTTTGCACTTAAGCATTTACCTTCTAAACAAAAATTGAAAGACGTAGCCTGCTGAAAAGTAAACATTTCACTTAATCCAGGAAGCTAAAGTTACTCTTCTTCCTTGGTGATGTAATTGTAACAGTGTTAATTTCCTCAAATGTTACATCCTCAACCATTTAAATTCACCATCCACACTGAAGGGGACTCAGTGTCTATCATTAAATATTTGCTTGGTGCCTGGCATATTGACATTCCCTCCTTGACTTAAAGTTACTGTATCATAACACAATGACCAGTCCATTAATGGAGAAGAGAAACAAGAAATGTAGCTTGCATAAAGGGTGTCTCTGTTGCTCAAGAAGCTATGGTTACACTTCTTCAGTGTGAAGTGATGATCTCTTTGTACTAAGTGCAACAAATGAAATTCTTTAAATTTGCTACAGTTATATGGTTGTCTAGCTTAATGTTTATTTTTATATATGCATAGCTGTAAGCCTGCTACAAAACTCCAAGCCTGTAGTCAATAAAGACTGCTGTATAAAAATAATGCAAATTCAACAGAAATTATCCCTCGGATAAGCAGTGGATAATGGATGGCCAGGGCCCATGCCCATCTGGGACACCTCTGCTATGGAGGGACCGGGGGAGCCAGTGTGGACAGAACACTACATCCCCCGAAACTAAATAGCAGCCCCCCTGGGTGGCAGTCGTACCTCGGACTCCGGCAGGGCTTCATGGGAGATGGAGTCCGATACAGCCCTGTTAGGATCCGGGGGCACCACCAGGGGGCACTGCAGCTATTCTTGAGCAGTATGGGCAGTTCTTCTGCCACACCCAGAAGTGGTGCTGCAAGTAGGGCAACGAGCACCTGAGGCATTACCAGGTGCCATATATACTGTAAGGGACAAGTGGACAGTACTTGTTGTGCCAGAGTCGGGTGGAAGGTTGACAAAGCTTGCCAAGGAGGAGTGGATGAGAAAGAGAATAGAATTTATTGTATTGTGTGCTTTTGTTTTGATGGGACTGAGTTGTGCCTGTGGGAAACGGGGAAGGCATTTATTTAATAGATTAAGTCAGTACTAGTGAAAATTGAATGATGACTGCTACAGTTGTGACTTAAAGCAGAGCTTTATTAACCACTTGGTGGTGGTGGACTTTTCATAAAGAACTTAAGAAATAAAAAGGGACTCTAAATAGATAGCATATGATTAATAAATATCCAGAATTAAAATGGGTCAAATATTGGAAACTTCACCAAATTTATTATTAAAAAGCTGAGGAACATCAAAAGAACTTGTTCTAGATACTCTGAAAAAGACTTTATTAAATATAGCTAATAAAATAAACACTGTATTTTAGAACTTAAAACATATATTCAGTCACACTGCTCCACTAAAGGTTAAAAGAAATCTGAACATACTGGTGATTGAGCTGCTCTATTAACACATGTCAAAGTTTGAAGGGAATAGTCAGGAATTAAAAAAATTATTTTCCCCGTCAAGCTGTCCTTCAATACATAAGCATGACAAATGTTTGTTTGTTAGATATTGTCCTACATAGCTGGATTCACTCTTGTGTTGGGAAATAGGATTGCATATACAGTATCTGGATGGCAGTAAGTGGAGTTTTGAAAGAGTTCCTTAAAATGTACTAGAGTTGCAAAAAGACTAAGCAGTGTGGTAAGCCATGTTTTTTTAAGAAATTAGGTATTTTTACTTTTAAATTCTATTTACAGATACGCATTTCAGTATATTTTATCACTTACAAATTTAGGCTTCCGTGATTTTCATTGATAGAGCTCAGCTATGGAATATTTTAGAAAATGAGGCACTGCCTTAACCATTATCTATTACAGTTTGACCATCACTTTAGGATTCACTCTATAAAGGATTCTTTATCTACAAAACACATAAAAAAATCACCTGTTGTAGTTAATGGATTAAACTGGAATCCAGTAGGCTGAGGGCTGGTGATGCAAACAGCCACTTTTAACTCAGACTGTCCACATATAGTCAGTGATGCAATAAAGTCAAGTAGGTCTACAATATTTTTTCCATTGCTTTCATTCATTTCTGTATCACAGCTACAGAACAAAAACACATAAAAAATTAAAGCCAACATTTATCCTAATTAAACAAGCATATGCTTTTCCTTGTGCTATTTTACTGTTTTTCTGCCTTCAAAGATTTTTTTAATACAAAATCTCAATATAACCATTTCAGTTTTGAATCATCAATTAGCCTAATTAGCCTAGTGGAATACTCTAAGAAAACACATGGACACAGATAGAATGTACAAACTCCACATGGATAGTCAGCATGGGAATAAAACCAGGATCTCTGACTCTGACAGGCAGCAATGTTAACCACTGTGCCGCTATTTCATCCATATTATTCTACCATTTACAGAACTTTAGATGCAATAGATTTGTAATGAAAATTAATCTCTTAATAATGTTGTCAGGACTTTAACTGGTTACCTTAACGATAACACGAATGCTTTTATGTGTAAAAAATAAATGATAAACTTGCAAAAGAGAGCAAAATAGTTAGACATAAATGATCTTCTACTTACAATAACTTTCAAAATTCTAGAAAATTATTGTCAGTAAAAAACAGAAATTTGCACAAACTAACATTTTACTGCACTGCATATAGAATTTGCATAGAAAAGTGTCCTAGTTTTTGCTTATATTTTGGGGGTGCCCCTCAGTCAAAGCTTTGTGCTTGTCTATAGCTAAATTTCTCTTGACTGTCTTTCACATTAACATCCCTTTCCTCCCTCAAATTTTTCTAAAACTGGACCTCTCATCTCTCTCTCTCTATCTTTCTTCTGTGCAGTTGAGGCGAATTTGCCTAGGCATAGTAGCTACAAAGACATCCTTAGAGTCTTTGCTGAAAATCTGATGTTTCTGTAGCCAATCTTAATAATCTACTGGAGCCCTCAGTGATAGTGATCAATGGGTCTTCTGCTTCATATATTCCAAAATGGTGTCATCTGGGGGAAATTCAGTGGAGTCGAATGGCCTGTGGTTGCTGTTGTTTTCTTGTTTCTACTTGTTAAATCCCATCTCAGTAGGGTTTGGCATTTGGACCGAGTTTATCTCCTAGGTTTTGCTTAGGTATTTTTCTTCTTACCTTCCCAACAGAGCACATTTTGTGGGTGAGTGGGGTAAATTTATACTGTTATTACTGTTTTTACAATTGTTTTCTTTTGGTTGTTAATTTTATAAGTAACATTTTGGCTATTATTATGTCTATTGCTCATTTAATGTTATTTAAATGTTAATAAACATTTCATCACATTAAAAAGAAAAGTTCCCTAAAGGAGGGTAATTTTACCTTTACAAAATGTACTCAATCATATCTTTTTATGAATTACTAGCTACTGTATTACTAGGAGTTCTCTAAAAAATACATAAGGAAAGCTTATTCCCACCACTCAAAAAAATTATCTTGTTATTTCACAAAAGTACTGCATTATTTTTCAAAAGAATTGTATTATTTTGCAATAATTTTGTATTATTTCACAATAATTAATGCTTTATTTTGCAAAAGTGTTGCATTATTACTGTGACGGTTAGTGAGGGATAGATTAAGAATGTGCATACGTGCAAACAAATGACAAGAACTGAACAAAAGGTTTAGGTATCATCACACGTGCGCTTGGGGAATAGCTTAAGGGCTTAATCAACTATATTACCACCCTGGAACACACAAGATAGCTAGGCAATAACATTTTTCTCTTCTCCCCTATGCAGAAAGGAGTATGGACGTGCCACCAATCAAGACCTCACTTCCGGGGTCACTCCATCCGAACCCACTTCTTCCTCCTAGAAACCATCACTACTGTAACGGCAGCCATCTTGGACAGACTCGATTTATTAGGAAGAAGTCTCAATAATCTTGCAACTAATGTGCATTTTTTTTGCACCAGTTCAATATAGGGGGTTTGAAGTTAAGGTGCCCCAGACCCTTTATTGTCTGTCTTCTTCCCACAATACACATTTAGCCATGCACGTGTGGAGGGATACATTTAATCTGCACACTTTAGGGTCACGGGGAGCCAGTGATTACTGCAGCAGCACTAAGTGTAAAACAAGAAGCAACCTGCCAGTAACACCGGGCATTCACATAGAGGGAGAGGTAAAGAAGGCATGTTGCTTGCAATCAAGGAACAATAACCGAACAAAGGTTAAAGGCATACATTTAATTTTAAAAAGAAAAAAAGTTTAATAAGTTGTACATACAGTATGTTTTGACATATGCAGAGTGGTAGCACAGAGCTATCATTCCTGACTCATGGCATGAGGGTCTACATGGGTATAAGGCAAGAAGCAACTGTGGTGGACAATATGACTGTTCTTTACAGGGCACAGTTACACAGCCAAGCAGAAATGAATGTGCAGTCCACTAATATAAACTGATAAAGTATTTGTTTAGCTTTAGTCTAGTTATTTACTATAGATATTTTGAAACAGTATTAAACTGGTGGCTCTGTGGCTACCGTTCATAACTTGAATGTTCTTGTTGGGGATAGAAAAAGGGGATGAATGCTGTTTACTTCACAGCACTTTAAGGAATAAATTATTTTTGTTAATTGAGGAGTATTCCTGACACATTTCCAGTATTCAAAGATCTTGCCTGGTGTTCCCAATAACATCGGCACACGCATGGGGAGAGAGGTTAAGAAAGCCCATAGCAAGCAATTAACTTACATGAATGGGAAGAATGTGCAAACCCCATGGAGACCCTGGCTCTACCACTCTGCTTACATTAAAACATCAGTACCAAATTTACTCATTTTTAACCTGATTAAAATTAAATGTATGCTTGTGACCATGTGGGTCAGCTCCTTGCTCCCTCTTCATTTTTGGGAGTCAATTTAACCCGACACTGTCGATAGTAATGACCGGGATGAGCTGAGAAGATGAGGACAAGCACACCAAGCAAGGGGATGGTGACAAATGCATTTGCTTTTATTAAAATGAAATCAAAACAAAGCAAGTGTTCAAAAAGTGCAGTGCTTCATCAATAATAAACAATCCAATAAAAACAAAGGTGAGGTGGAGATTAAAATTCAATAAATAGATAAATAGAAAAATCCATTAAAACAAGGTTAAAATCAACTAGTAGGAAACTGTATAAAACCCGTTGCTTTCTTCTTGCGCACTGGGGGCTCCCTTGCTTATCCCAGACAGGCCTTGCAGCAGAGGAGTCGCCCTACCGACAGATGTAGCTGACCTTCCGCAGGTCCAGGTCCCTGCTGTCCCATGGCTATGATAAGACTCCCTCTCTAGATGTAGGCTTGTGTCTCCAATGGCCATAGTGTTCACGTTGGAGCTCTCCTCCCATGCCTCCTCGACCCCCGCTGCCTTCCCGGTCTTCTGTGTCGAGCTGTTCACACTCCTTGTCACTCCTGCTCTTCAACCTTGCTCAGCCAGAATGACCCATTTGAACCGTCCCCGAGTGTCAGCCACACACTCCTCCCCAGGGGCACTCTTCCCAGCTGCCTGCCTTCTCTCCTTTGAGCCTGCTCCCTTTAACTTGCTCACACCGGTTCTGTCCACCTCCTGCCTTCTTCTGTCTCTATCTCTCTTTAACCTCCGTTCATTTCTTTATCTTTCAATTTTTTTTTCCTTCCTCACACTTGCACTTCCCTTTTTAAATGGGGATGTGGCACAGCGGTGGCAATCAGCAGCTACCAGCATCAATTAGGGTCACAGGTGATCCCCGCACCTGAGCACTACGTGCTGGGCCATCCACTCTTGCATCGCGCATGGGAACTACTCTCACCATTCTAACACACCCCCGCCTGAAGACACAAGTTTGGTGATTATTTATTTAAAACACCAATCAGCTGCGGACCTCAATTTACCACAATGCTCATGACTTTAGTACATGTTTTCTTAATCTTTCCATCCACACGCATGCCCGCAGCAAGTTGCTTCTTGCCTTACACTCACTTTGTCCCTCTCTATCTTTCTTTTTATGGACACTCAAAACTAAACATAACTCCCATTAAATTACATAGTCAAGGAGTTCAATCCTTGACCCACAAATCATGTAACTGATGATTGGCAGAGGAATTAGCAATTAGAGACAGATATAACACACATAAATTACTGTATTGTTATTTCAAATTATTATTTTTCCTAAACATAAAAATAAAAATAATGAATAATGAATTTAAACTGTTAGCTTATTAACTATTGTCGCCAAACTTCCTGTCTGTTATTCACTCTCTACCATTTATTTTGTAGCAGTATGAGGTTGCTGCAGATTTTCTTTATGTGACATTCATAAAATATGCATTATTACAACTGACTTATAAATATCATTATTAAATGTTTGACTTTTTTAAATACTTATTTCATTTGCCTTTATTTGTTTATTTGTTGGTTTATTTTTTGAACAAATTGCACAGGCAATACACACACCTGCTTCTCACTGTGCTCTTTGTACTGAAGTATACTTATACATGAACCATATGTATCTAGAACAAAAAAGTCTTTACACTTAATACTTTGGTTCAATCATGTTTTCAATGAACTGGTATACACCTCAGATATGTAAGTACAAAATGCAGGAGGAATGCCAGGATTTGGTAAATAATCAATCTCAGCAGACTGTTACACTCAGCATATGTATCTTATCCTGTGAATAATTTAATGATTTACAGTGTCTCCTTCCACAAAGGGCATAGGTCTAGACTGTGATGTAACAAATGGCAATTTTTAGTAGACTGCCAAAACCTTGACATTACTGTATATCCTGCAAACATTTCAAATGTATTCATCAACACAGATACATAGTAAACAGTTCCTTTAAGAAATAAAACCATAAAGTATTGATTATTAGCATCTCCTATACAAAGGCAGATCTAAAGGATTATGTACCTTTTCAGGCCATAGCAGTCAGACTGGATTTTTCCTGGAATCAAACATTACATATTAGGTGACACCTAGCATTTTCTGAAAAAGTATGATAGTTTCCATCCTGTCAGTACTGCAAAATCTGAATTTTGGTGTGGTTCTGCTCTGGTCAAACAGGAGTTAGGTATAATTTAGAGATTGGAAACATTAACACTTCAATGAACAAAACACCCAAAAAGGGCATGGTGGGTTGAACAAATATGCAGTATTTAATTATATATTAATATTATATAAAGTTCATTACAAAGACAATCTGCAACATATAACTCTATCCCAGCCTACTTTTATAGCAATTACAAACATTCAATGTATTGTTGGTATGTTTAGACTGTTCTCTATAGCATTAAAACTACCACAAAGAGATGTTCCATCTATACAGGGGCAGGTTAAAGTAGTTAAAGCATGAACTGATATTGACACCAAATTCACAAGGGAGAAAGACATAGTTCCAGTAAGATATAAACTGAAGGTACTTTATCATTAGATATACATAAGATCATTGTTATGCAGTGCACACCAAGACCAAATTGTAATGTTAACAGCTGGAAAGAAAACAGTAAACATTATTTTACCTACTTTTCCAGATGGAAAATATCAAAACCTAACTGGCAAGCTTAATCAAAAGGCCTGTAATTTATTAACAAAGTGAATTAACAAAGTGACAAAATTATTGGAGAAAAGAAAATATTAACAAAATATCCACAAAACATGAAACAAAGTTTTAATAATGAGGTTTACTTTAATCTCTGCTGCACTACTTGAACCTATCCTGCCTCTACATGGTACTTTCTGGTCTCTCCTTTTTTGTTCTTTCTACTGATGTCTGTGTATGACTATGTATAAGCTAATAACATAGTTCTTGGGTGTCGTCTTGCCATGTTCAATCTAACCTCTTATGAAATACTAGTCTTTTCAAAAACCAATACAAATACAGCAATTATTCTTTTTTAGATCCCTGATTTTTACTTGAAAAGAAGTAATGAAAAGTAATTATTTTACTATGTATTGAACTGTACTCACCGAAATAAAATAGCTTGAAGAACTTTGTAGCCATCATTATGTTCAAACTCAGTAAGCAGCCAAGGTGATATGGAATAGGAATCCTTTACAAAACTGAATACACTCACAGCTACCTGAGCCAAAGTGATGGCAGGGACTTCATTGATTATCTTCAGCAGGTTCTGTATGCAGATCCTAATACAGTTTGTGTCTTTGAAAGAATAATAGGATAATATGAATATTATATTTTTTGCTCAAATGTAACATTAGTATATAATATACACTACTGTATAGCTAGTACATAAATGGCATGGACTGACAGATCCAAGTATTTTCAAATTTAGTACAGAAGGCTGTTTTTCGCAATGATAGACATAATTTGATGGATTAACAAAGGATAAAACTCAAATGTATGTTAAAAAAAACACCACCTGCTGAGGACCAGAGGAGGACTGTACAGCATGCCACACTGAACCCACACAAGTTCATTGTCTCACAATGCCAACTTAAACAATAGTCCTCATCCTTTACAGTGAGACATGAATGATACTTTTCTGACAGCTTAAACACTCTTTTTATTCATTTAATATGATTTTGTATTTCTTTAGCAAGTCTACTTTAGATTATGTATGTAAAAAAAAATCCATATACACAACATCCATACTCCATACATTTTTTACTATTTATAGTCCAAAATGGACTATAAGTGAGGGATTTTCAGGTCTAGAGGGACAAAAATAGGGTTGAACTCCATCAAGCTTGATTTTTTTGTAACTAGACATTAAGATGTGCCAAACACTATATAATATGTGAGGGTTTTCTTGTATCAGTGAGAAAAGAGGTGCCAGACTCTAAGGTGATTTCAAAGCATTCTTAATTAATTCTTATGAACACAAAAATTATATTTTTTGTCAAGAATACTTCAATTTCACCTTCAAGAGTACTCCCATTATCATGGAAAGAATGGCAACACTATAACAAAGTAAAAATTATAAGCTTCAAATACAGTATAATTACTTTCATAGTTTATGGCCACCATTATTCTATACATTCACCTTTTAGCACCTTAACTGTATTCATTGCCTGGGCCTTTGAAATGGCTCTGAGAACAAGTGATGCAGAATCTCTCCAGGAGGCACAGCATTGGTCCCAAAGGGAGGTCATAGCTATTATAAGACACTGTAGTTCACGTGTTTGTACCATTTCCTCAACACAGTTCAAGGACCTGCATAGCTGTAATATTGTCTGAAATTACAACAAATGGATATATCAGTACAAAGGAAATATATATATATATGGTCTTGTTGTTTATACCTCTGCTTAAAAAAGACTATACAAGTCAAACATTAAGTTGATTGCCCAATCACAAATAACAAACGTTTAGTTAGTAGTGTATCTCAATTGTGAAAACTATTTGCATCATTAATCCCTGCTTCATTTGCAGCAAATACAATTTTATTGACTTTCTTTTTCAATTATGTAGCAGTTATTAGATTTGGCTACATGGTAATAATGCAGTGTATTCCCAAGTTAACATTAAAGAAAAGAAGCTTAAAGAATGGAAATGTGATCTACATTATGATATGTCTACAATCATCAGAATAACGTTTTGTAAGTAACTCATAACTTACAAGATATCTCACTTCATATAGGAGCAAATTTGTAATAAAAATACTAAATAAAGCAGTAATGCACATTTAAATAATAAAGGTTAAATGTACTAAAATGTGCAGCTATATCTTGACATAAAAAAAAAAAAAAAAAAAAAAGCCTTACAGTTACAATATTTCCATGTCCATGTTTATCAGTACAAAAATGGGTAATAGTTTAAATCTACTCATAAAGGAGATTATTTATTTCTAAAGAAGTTAAATATTTAAAACTTTATCATGAGCAACTTTCAATGAAAAAGGAACTGTTTATTCTCTTGATTAATCTGTAATCTATTACTAATAGCATACAATATTGCACTCATAGCCTTACCTTAGTCAGCAAGTCCTGGAAAGAACTGACTGATGTATTTTGTATATTTTCATCTCGGGAAGGCAAAGCAGCAAATAAGTACAAGCTTTTAATTAGAATGGTTGGGATACCACTCTCAGTAATAACTGACGTGATTACCTATTTTAAAAAGAAAGAAAGAAAATAAGTTGCAATAAACAAATCAAGTGTAAAAATAACACCTATCACAAAATCAAGCATTAAGTACACTTTATGTAAACACTAGTTTACGTTGTTTTCACTGAACTATACATCCCTTTCTTAGAACTGTTTCTTGTTAAAAGTCTTTAAGTTCTTCCTGTGTTAACATTTTTTCCAACAGTCCTAAAACTCACTGCTGTGTTAAGAAGGGACACTATTGATTCTGTATGTGTGTGCAGGTGATGGCTTTTACATCTGTCATTCACTGGACTGTTATATGATGCATAGTGGATTCAAAATATACGTCTACTGTTGTTCTTTATGATGTACCATGGCCAGAAACAGCACAATTCTTGAAATATTATCTAAAAATTATCTTGAGAATTAGTGCTACCTGACCTTACTCCTTATGAAAAAGGCAGCACTATTACAAAATATGTGCAAACTCTGGCAAATAGCACTTGTCTTAAAAACATTAACAATTAACTAGCCTGTCAATTACATCATGTAGATTAGTCGCCCTGTCACTTAACAGTTAAAGATTCAAATTTAATTCAACATAATGAAAGTGTTCTAGTAAAGTCAAAATATAAATTTAACTACGGTAATGAAGTATAAATATGTTTTGGAAAGACATTATGTCACTGACTCCATTTCACTCACCGAATTACCACTTGAGAGTATAAAAATTGATTTTAAGAGAAGCCATCCTTTGTTTAATTTCACTTCTTCTTTCCGCTGGAGGAACTGTTTCAGAGCAAATTGTGCTTCCTCTGTGTTAAAAACAGAAAAAAATAATTTAACCTTGCCACTTATTTTTATTATGTCCAAATGAATGATTTATCCTTTTTTTTACCTAACAATATGCTTTGAATAAATGGCTTATTTTGTACTCCATAAGTCATGCTTTAATATTGCAATTTCTTTTATTTTGCAAAGGCCCTGGCCAGTAAGCAACCAAAGGCAGTTTAACTCTTATCTATGCAAAGCCTGAGGAAAAGGAATGAAGACCAGGCATTAACAATTCTGATATTTTTTAAACCCATTCACTGCAGTTCATATCCATCAAGACATTTTTACAGTTACAAAGATAAACTTTTAGGTGATTTCTTTTCCACATGTTGTAAAGAGAAAAAGAGTTCCAAAGACCAGTAATCAGTCAGTCATTTTCCAACCTGCTATATCCTAACACAGGGTCACAGGGAAGACCAGTAATACATTACATAAAAACCTTTAGGTGACATTATTAAATCAAATGAGAAATAATGCTGAATCTTACTAAATTTTCAGAAGCCTTATAGCATTGTTTAATTAGCCACAGGTGTTATTTTAAGCAAAATAATGTATGAAATGAAATTATATATTGTTTTAATATATCAGGTAAAAACATCTCATGTCTGCTAATGCCAGATCACATATTAAAATGAAGTTGTTTCGCATAGTAGGCTTGAAAGTGGATAGATGGATGGATTTATTTACTCAGATGTTCATTTTATATCATGAAAACACTGTAAAGGCTGTAAGAAAATAAGAATATGTTATCTATGTGTACTTTTAGGTTTTCCAATGGCAGTTTGTGAATTTGCACCATTGAATTAAGCCACCTTCAGGTCAGATCAGGTCAGGTCAGGTTGCACTGGTACAGTGCGTTGCTGCACCCGCCACATGACGAAACAGCTCGGATCCTGGTTGGCAACCCCCCAGGCAGACACACAGTCAAGACACACCCTCCGGAAATGATCATCTATCTACTGCAGCCAGGTGTTACGTGGGCAACCCCTTGGCCTGGTCCAGCCACTCAGGTCCTCAAAAATGAGGATCCTGCGAGCCAGATCATCCTCAGGGAATCACACCACATGGCCATAGTGCCGTAACTGACGTTCCCTTACAATGCAGGTAATGTGCCTCATTCGGGAGTCCATGAGCAACCGCTCATTCGACACAAAGGCAAACCAACGGTAACTAAGGATTCTCCAAGGAGGCTAGTTTTTATCTCATGTCACTGGACAGCATCTCGCAATCATATAGCAAGACAGGAAGCACCAGGACTCTAAAGACTTGGACATTCGTCCTTTTGCATAGATATCGGGGGCACCACACACCCCTTTCCAGTAACCTTGAATATGCACAAACAGAATGCATAGTGTCCACCTGGTAAAGTTTATACTTGTTTTTTTCTAACTTTCAATCTCTAATCACTCCTCTTTCAGACCACACTCTGCCAGGTTGATATAATGCACCATTGTAGCCAATGAATGAGCTATTACTGCCTAAGACCCCTAACCAATGAATGTTGGGGGAGTCGGGTCTTCAGTTCAAACGACTGTTCTCCTTTTAGCATGCTTCTCAGGCATTCAATACAGTATTTTAGTAACATTACATGTGTTTAGGATTTTGTGAACATATGGCTGGATATCTGATATATGGATGATGTGACACAAGTAAACAGAATTTGTTTTCAACATGAAACATCATTTTGATGTAAGTTTTGAAATAAGACACTTTGATGAGGATCAGGTTAGCACACAGAGATGCCCCCCAGACTACAGTATTTCCCTTTTATCCCACATCTGGAAATGTTCACAGTTTAGTGACTCTACAGTTGGCCCAGCATGTGTGTGATGCATAAGTATGCCCTGGCATGGATTGGCATGCCATTAAGGACTGGTTCTTGCATTGTACATAATGCTGCTAGCATGCACTAATAAACTTTCTGAGCTTGAAAAGGATGAAAAAACTGATGAATGGATGTTCTATAGTGGGATTGCTTACAGTTCCAGAAAATCATGAAACAAGAAATTTACTACTATACCAAATAGAAAATGAGGATGGAAATAGCTTTTGAAAAATATAAGCAAAAGAGAACAATAACCATTTCACCATCTTAAAGTCAAGGAGAGTAAGAATGAATGGAGATCATTCAGATATGTTGTCTGCTTCATAATAGTGTCAATAACAGTTACCAAAAATGAGAAAAATATACATAATCAAAGATTTCAAACTACTGTCAAATTTGAACTAAAAGCTAAACAGTAGAATGTCATAATGAGTAGGAGAGAAACTGGTTTCAACTAATAACATTTTTAAAAAGAAATTATCTTAAAAAGCCAGAACAGGCATATCTGTAAAAATAATCATCAAGGAACATACAGCATTTTATTGCACAGTACTAAAACTTCTGATAGCATTGTTGTAAACCAAAAAGGAAAGCACAATGGCACACAACCCCTGCATTGCACCAATAGGAGCTGGGTTTGTACTAGGTTTAAGTGTGGCCATGGCTAAATATTGTGAGCATGGACTTTTTATGGCAATACTGCATTATTTACACAGTCAAACACATACGGCATCCCAAACTAACATACATAAATTGTATCAGCAAATATTGTTAAAGCGCATTTAACATATGTATGTATGCACTTTAAATGAAGTGCATACATCCCTGCTCTGCACCTTTTCCAGCTAGGCCCAGGTTGGGCTCCATAATGATGCCGAGGTCAACTGTGATAATCAGTTTTTAAACTGATATTTGAAAATTAAAGAATGTGAAGGCATACTGCTAAAAAACAGAGGATGATGTAAGAACTAGATTTGAGTTTTTCTCCTTTATACTAAATAAAAGCTAATCATTTTGAAATGTTATCATTCAAGAGTAAGTGACAACACAGAAGGAACAGCTAAAACACAGCAACTATGCAATGAAGAATCTGAAAACACCTTGAAGATTTAAAAATAAGTAAAGCTTTTCATTCAAAAGGAAACAAAAGACCAACAAAAACCTTAAATCTAAATATACAGTATGAATGGTGGTTGGCATTTTAAATATAAAAACACATGAAGAGAAATGAGAAAAATTATGTGGTACATTTTAACTTAAAACATGTAAAAGTATAGGTTGCACAAGATAAAGACAAACCATTTTTTAGGGTATTTCACTGCAAAAAGCCATAATTCATGCACAGTGTTTACTTTTTACTTCAAACACAAATATGCCTATCTCTCTGGTTATTTCAGACGTATAATCGTTACTGATGCAATATTCCGTCAAATAACCCTTAAGCTTGCTGTGTGCATCCATCCTACATTCAGTTCTTATACTTGAAGACTGCTCAGACATTTTTACAGTTTAAAGCAGTGTAATATGTAAACTAAATATGTTTATTCAGTGTTTTTTTGCCTCCAGACTATTACAGGTATTTAGAAATGTGTGTATTAATTTGTTTTTCAAATAGATGTTTGTTTGAAGGTATGCATTCTTTATTCATTTAAACTATGTTCAAGTAAATGTAAGAACATTACACTTGAGACTGTAATTCTTTAATTCCAAAGGAAGGATACGGTGTACTTTTCTAACCAAAATGTCTAAACCACTCCAAGACAAAGTCCTTAAAAGAGTTCCTTTAATTAGGACACCTAAGATTAATTCATTCCAGTGCTCCATGTATGGCAACCCATATGACATTCTAATTTTGCCTCTGTACAATAGTAGATAGGGCGGCACGGTGGTGCAGTGGTAGTGCTGCTGCCTCGCAGTAAGGAGACCTGGGTTCGCTTCCCACGTCCTCCCTGCATGGAGTTTCCATGTTCTCCCCATGTGTGCGTGGGTTTCCTCCCAGAGTCCAAAGACATGCAGGTTGGGTACATTGGCGATCCTAAATTGTCCCTAGTGTGTGCTTGGTGTGTGTGTGTGTGTGTGTCCTGCGGTGGGCTGGCGCCCTGCCCAGGATTTGTTCCTGCCTTGTGCCCTGTGTTGGCTGGGATTGGCTCCAGCAGACCCCCATGACCCTGTGTTAGGATATAGCATGTTAGATAATGACTGATATGACTGACAGTGGTAGGTGTTCTTATTTCCATATATACCATAATTCTACAATTATATTCTACAATTAGGAACTTGTAAAGCCCTGTATCTGCCTGGCATTGTCTTCAGCTGTTTGGCATATGGGACATTACTTGCCCTATCTTTATTATATCAAACAGGTTTAATTTCCTGTAAATGCAACCCAAATGCCATTTATCAAAATATATGCCGAAATTAAAATACAATCTAAAATGCACTTTTTGAATTTAACAGAACGTCATGTCAACAGAAGACCAAGTCTATATATTTTTTCTCTACTCCTTTTTCTATTATAGTCTTTCAAAGTTTTTCAAAGCATTTTAAATTCATTTTATTATTTACCCTAAACACAATGTTAGAAATATAGTTAACCTTTTTATATACTCAGTCTTTTCCACCAAAATATTAGGGAGTAAATAACATTACAGAACAGAACAAAAACATTTAATTTCTAAGATTGCTCTGGGACTAAAAAAGCAAAAACAGACAAACCCAAAACATGCTGTCATATTGATTCTCACTGCATGCTGTTTATTTTGCCAATTTCAGATATTATACCACCATCGTAGCCCACTGCAAACTAGAAGGTGATATAAAGTGCTGCCAATTTAGCAAGTCTATGCAGCAAACTAGAAATTTAGCAAAGGCAATGTTAAAATGGTCATTCTGGAAGGCTTTACTCTCTGGTATAAACACAAGGAGGACAATAAGAGAATCAACCAAGGGCATCATACATCCATCCATTTTTTGCTTATCCAGAGCAGGGCCGCATGGCAGCTAGAGCTTATCCCAGCAATTACTGGGTACAAGTCAGTAACAGCACCTGGACAGGGTGCCAGTCCATCACAGGGTGAACACACAGACACACGCACACACTACGGCCAATTTAGCAATGTCAATTCACCTATGTTGCATGTCTTTATACTGTGGGAGAAAACCAGAACACCAAGAGGAAAAACATGCAAACTCCACACAAGGATATGAACCCCAGTCTCCTTACTGTGAGGCAGCAGATCTACCACTATATTACTGTGCCACTCCCAAAGCCACCAAATAGAATAAATCTTTTATTTACTACTAGCTGTGTAAGCCTGTGCTGTAAAAAGCACGGGGTCCTAGAAACTATTGAAATTGCCAGAAAAAAAAATTGAAATGCAGAGATGTCAGGTAATTTAAAGGAACTACTCTGGGAATCTCTCTCCTAGGAGGTTTCGTGTTGCCGACGTGTTCGCATTGTTTGTGCATTAGCAGCTGAGCAACTTTGTCTTTCTTCGGAGGTTTCCTTTTGCCGATATGCTCGCCTTGCTTCTGTATTAGCGGCTAAGCGAGTGACTTTCTTCTGAGATTTCGTTTTGCTGACGAACTGGCCTTGCTTGTGTATCCTCGCAGGTGGAGCCCTTACCCCGACTCCACCTCTCACTTCCGCGCTGGTCAGACACACACACTTCCACGCATAGATGTTTATATATAAAATAGCTGATATGATTGTCAGGGATTCTCCAAAAACATTTGTTGCTATTGCTATGATACATTTCCCAGGTAAGTACCATTAGTGAGCAATAGACCATAGTTGCACAGACACCGGCACCCACATGTACTATTCTTAAAACGTCCCCTACTTTTCCTACTTATACCACTTCTAATCCCAGATTAACATACCCTGTAAACTTCAATGCCTGCAACTTCAAGTAAGAAGGCCTTCATAGTGTCCATAAATTAACCCTCAAGGATGGTTACTTAACTAAATCTATGAAGGGTCGCATTAAGTGCAACTTTTAATTGTAACCAATCCCTGAGTCCGATGCCAAAGTCTAGAGGCACTGCTCTCTGCTGCTATGCTAAGTCACACTGTCCAAATGACAGAATATTGAGATCTTAAATTTGGAAGAAAAATAAAAATTATGTTAAGGCTGTTTAAATGCATTACTGATTAAATCTTATTTTTGCAGTTATATTCACTGATACATCTAAAAAGGATTCAGAAATTAAGAACTTATACTGCTTTTGAGTAGAGGATGATATTTTTGAAAAAATTTCTAAAGTCTTGGTGTAGCTTGCAATAACCAATGACAATCAAATGTAATCAAAGCTATTTTTTAGCAATCCATTACATTAATAATACAACAACATATATTTAAATGAATCATATTTGTGTAAGCACATCATGTGTGGGTGTGTTACAGCATGTACATTTTTCCCAAATGCTAATAAATAAATGTTTGGAACCGTATGTGCTCAGTTGCTCTTGCAAGTCAGTAAATGCTAAAAAACCCAAACTTGACCTGAAAATTGTGGTGCAGCACTTACAACTACCTTAGTCTGCCGCACTGAGTCCATACCTAGTTCCCTACCATTTTGTTTCTGAAACATTTTTTCTACAACCATTTCCCATATTTAATTCTGATGTAGTTTTTGTTACAAGTTAGTAAGTGTATCTAACAAACTCATCAGAAACACTATCACTGCACACAGATCAACACATTTAAGTTAAATTAGAATCTTCTAAACATTTACTACCACCATATCCTTTTTGGCTGTGCCACAGGGAAGTTGATGAAAAGATTTGTTGCTTAAGAAATTAGTCTTTTTTTTATAGATGCTACAATGATCTACCCCTGCATCTTAGTAATGATACACAAAAACAGAACTAGAGCACAAAAAAGGTAAACAGCATATAAATAAATGTTAAAAATGGTAACAATTGTGGTTTATGTCTCACAGCTACCATGTTATGTATCTGTGGCTTGACCAAAGTCTTTTTTTTTAAACTGTAAAAAAAAGTCATTGTAGTACACTGACAGTGTTTTACAAAGAACATGAAAATTGTCTAAACACCTGAAAGTTCCTGTGTATTGACAGTTTGTTCTCCTCACACATTTGGTTTCATTGTGTGTTGTACAACTGTTGAGTCAGGCCAGTGGTAAATCCCTCTTAATATAATATACAGGGTAATTTGAAAAGATTTGATGCATTACTTAGCAATAAAGTATTACACTATATGAACATGTAGTATGAACCAAATTATCCAGATTTTGGCATTTTAGGAAATGAGGGAATGCATTGTGACTACCATGTTGACCATTGATGATAACATGCAACGAAGGGTCTTGGATGAGTTAGACTACAAGATTGATATGTGAAATGAGAAATGCATACTAAACAAAAAGGAAAAAAATGATATTGTTCCATTACATATTGATATAGAACTAAAAATCCAAAATGATACTTAATGAGTAATAATATTGTTCCACTTGTTTAGAATCACTTTACATGAGTACTAAAATAAGTGGCAAGTCCCAGCAGAACACTATGAGTAGTGAGCCAGTTAGTGTCAGGACTGTATTAGACAGTAATAAAAATGAAAGCAAGACAAAGTAAATTGAAGACCTAGCATGAGGCAGAAGTGAAGGTAGATTTACCAGCTAAAGCAGCTCAGATAGTTTTCTGAGGCCAGTGATATTATTGAGAACTATGCAGGAGAGACAGAAATGACCTGCCATAATCTGCTCCTTTTGGTTAAGGGGATGACAACAATAACACCTGTAGGGAATAGCAAGTGGACTAGACAGCACAGTAGCTACTATGTACAGACTGAACGGTCATCTAAGGAGCTACTGGAAAAGAATATCCTGCTTACAATATCATCCCTCTATGACTTGTATTCAAATGTAAACAGATTTTGTCAACACCACCTCTGGACAAAGCTAAACATTTAGAAATAGGCTTACATCAGTCTAGATGAGGACGGAAAACATTAATTTTTATAAAAGAGGTTGAGGTAAACAATAACCACCATGATGTATAAATTTTCATCAATACTCTTGCTACATTTGTCAATTTTTACCACAGGCTGTTTATTATTCTAATTCACCCAGACATGGATACTGTTAGATTACTTCTATACAGTTCTGAGACTGCAAGTCATGTGAAATAAAACAATTTTCAAGAATTTTTCAATCCATAATAAAAACTCTGCAAAAACTATAATTTCAGACTTTGAAAGATATTCCAAAGTCTGTTTTATCAAAGTTGTGTGGGTATTGTAAATGGACCAATATCAACAAAGCAAACAAATGTTTTATACACTAGACAGCACTTAAGTGTTTGATAGTTGAAAGACATTGCTTCACATTTCACTGCCCACAAGACCCTTATTGTTGCTTTAAATAGTAAGCAGTATATTTTGTACTGAATTGAGCAGCTGCTATGAAGTCCCCATGAAAGCAGTTGGTAGGTTATGCTCTACCGAAGACTTTCAAGTTTACAGAAAGAAAACACCTGAGTTTTAAAGAACTGAAACCTCCTTTTCTTGTCTGAGTGTAGGCACAGCAGGAATAAAATGAAATTAATAATTGACTAAAATAGTTCTTAGGTGAATTATAAAACTTAGATTAAAGAAGATCAAATGTTGAAAGAGCTTAATTGTACAACTGCACAGTAAAGCTACTTGCTATTTTTATTCTACCAAAATACAGAATACATGTTCTAAACCCAAAATAATAATAAAAAATGCTAACTGGGCAACATTTGTGTTTTATAAAATCATTACTTAACTTCAGGCTACTCCATTTTGACCTGTAAGCCAGTCTTAGACTGTATTTTCTCTAAGATTATAAATAATAATGCTAGTAATCCCAGAGCCTTATTCTTGACAATTGATCGTCTGTTGAACCCAGGTAACTCAAAGGAATGCCTCCTAAGTACTTTCAGTAAAACCTGTGAGGTTTTTGCTGTATTTTTCAATCAAAAAATTAATGATACTAGAAATAACATAGTATATCTCCCCAATACTAAGGATCCTCCTAAACCTCAGTATTCCGTTGTAAACAAATTAAACTCTTTCACTAGGATAGATTTACCTGATTTACATAAAATAATTTCTCAACTGAAACCCTCCACCTGCGCCCTTGACCCAATACCAACAAATTTTTTCAAAGAAGTTTCAGGCGTGCTTATTGATAATGTTCTTGACATAGTAAATTCGTCATTAGATACGGGGGTGTTCCCAGACTGTCTCAAGACTGCTGTAGTTAAACCCCTACTTAAGAAAAATAATCTCGACCCCTCTGCTCTTGAAAATTTTAGACCCATCTCTAACCTGCCTTTCTTAAGTAAAATTTTAGAGAACGCAGTCATTATGCAGTTAAATGACCACCTCAATAAAGATGCTATTCTTGATAAATTTCAGTCAGGTTTTAGAACAAATCACAGCACAGAAACTGCACTCGTTAAAGTAGTAAATGACTTGCGGGTAAATGCAGACAGAGGCCATTTGTCTGTTCTCATCCTCTTAGATCTGAGTGCCGCATTTGACACCATTGATCATAATATTCTTAGAAATTGCCTTAGTCAATGGGTGGGCCTCTCTGGCAGTGTCTTAAATTGGTTTGAATCCTACCTGGCAGGGAGAAATTTCTTTGTTAGTTGTGGTAATTACAACTCAAAGACACATGATATCCTATATGGTGTTCCACAAGGCTCTATCCTGGGTCCACTGCTCTTCTCAGTCTACATGCTTCCGTTAGGTCAGATTATCTCAGGGCACAACGTGAGCTACCACAGCTATGCTGATGACACACAGCTGTATTTATCAATAGCACCTGATGACCCCGATTCTATTGATTCACTAACACAATGTCTGACTTGTATTTCAGAATGGATGAATAGTAACTTTCTCAAGCTAAATAAAGAGAAAACTGAAATCTTAGTGATTGGCAATAATGGCTACAATGAGGCTATTAGAAATAAACTGGATATATTAGATTTAAAAGTCAAGAGGTAAAAAGCTTAGGGATAACTGTTGACTGTAATCTGAATTTTAAATCGCATATTAATCAGATCACTTGGACAGCATTGTTTCACTTAAGAAACATAGTGAAAGTTAGACCTCTTATATCATTGAAAGATGCTGAGAAATTAGTTCATGCGTTTGTTTTCAGTCGACTAGATTACTGTAACACAGTCTTCTCAGGAATACCCAGAAAAGACATAAATCGCTTACAACTAGTGCAGAATGCAGCTGCTAGAATCCTAACAAGGAAAAGAAAATCCAAGCACATTTATCCAGTTTTGATGTCACTACACTGGCTACCTGTGTCATTCAGGATTGACTTTAAAATTCTGCTTATGGTTAATAAAGCCTTAAATAATCTCGCCCCATTTTATATATCGGAATGTCTGACATCTTATATTCCAAATCGTAACCTTAGATCCTCAAATGAGTGTCTCGTTAGAATTCTGAGAGCAAAACTTAAAAGAAGTGGTGAGGCGGCCTTCTGCTGTTATGCACCTAAAATCTGGAATGGCCTACCAATAGGAAATAGCCAGGCTAATACAGTGGAGCACTTCAAAAAACTGCTGAAAACACATTATTTTAACATGGCCTTCTCATAATTTCACTGTAATTTAATCCTGATACTCTGTATATCCAATTCATTATAATAACTATCCATGGTAGCTCTAAAATCCGTATTAACCCCTATTCTCTCTTCTGTTTCTTTTTCCGGTGTCCTTTTGGTAATCTACTCAAAGCACCATGATGTTCCAACAGTGAATAATTAAAAGCCAGAAGTCTGCATGTCCATCATCATCAAGTCCTTCCATGAGAACCCTAGACACAAGAGGACTATTTAATTTATGTTAGGTAGAATGCCCAGAGGGAACCTGGAACCCCTGCAGATTTTATTTTTTTCTCCAGCCGTCTGGAGTTTTTTTTTTGTTTTTTCTGTCCACCCTGGCCATCGGACCTTACTCTTTTTTTTTATGTTAACTAATATTGTCTTATTTTAATTTCTGATGTTGTTTTATATATATATATATATATATATATATATATATATATATATATATATTTACTGTTCATCATTATGTAAAACACTTTGAGCTAATGGGGAGAGACATCCCCATTACTGCACAAATCACCAGACCACAACAGAGGAATTGAGCCATTTCATTCATTTATTAAATTCATTCATTTACTAAATTTATGTAGTCTGTCCCATTTAGAGTCAGCTGCAAGGTGAGAGGCAACCTTGAATGAGGCAGCAGTCTACTGCAGGGCACACCAATGTACACACACGCACACGTATATAGTGTCGATTTAGAGTTAACAATTAATTTAACACATAGATCTTTAGAGTGTAAGAGGAAACCAGTGTAATATACTTAGCAAAACTGTTTCCATAAAAAAATTTCCTTAGATACATGTTTTATGCAACTTTATTTGTTGCAAAAAAATATTTAAATCAATTTAACAGACTCTATACAGTACCTTCACATAAAGACATATTTGTGCATATTCCATACAAAAATCCCCCTATTTATATGTAGAGTGTTAACACTCTATAGCCAAAAGATGGATAAATTGGATGATTAAGGAACTGAAGACAGACAGAATTGAACCTATAAAGAATAGAGTAGGAATCGGGTATTTGCTTTTGTTTTTGTTGTTGTGGCATTACTGTCCATAGTTTATTCTCTTAGTGTTGTTTTCAGTTTTTTGGTTACTTCAGCCTGTGATTATTTTGGCTTCAAAGCGAGGTACTGTTGACAACCGATTCAGGTAAGATCAATGCACTTAGTTTTCTCTATCTACTGCCCGGTGTTGATAACTAGCTGTTAGATAGTAGAAGAGTGATTTAGCTATTTAAGAAGCTGTGCAGAAACAGCTGTTTTTTATCTACTAAAATGTGTGATCATCAAGAGGATTTCATAGTATTCTTTTTTTTTGTCAGGTAGTCAATACCTTTTTCATATAAATAGTTTTCAGTTATGTATTAATCATTAAAAAGAAGTAGTGATAATCCTGAATATCCAGCTTTTCACTGATGTTTGTATTTCCAGCATGTCTTCCTCCATTACACTCCCTATTCCTGATATTTCTTCCTACTTCTATGTTCACCTCCCACACTGACAGGTCTCTATTCCTTTTAAACTAATCTCTCTTCCTCTACCCTCAAGGTCTTTGATTACTGGTGGACTGTGGAACTCTTGCTCAGATTTGAACTAGGCTGATTTTATCACTGCCCATGTCTCTCATCTTTCTCTTGGCTTCCTAGCTCTGACATAAACACGGATCACTTCTTGCAACTCTAAGTCCATTGCATTTTCTTCCTTTTACATGTTTTCTCACTCCTGCTTTTAAACGAGGTGGTGGTACTGGTCTTCTCTTGTCTCCTAACTGAATATTTACTGCTCCTGATCATCTTAGCTCCTTCTCATTTTCTTCTTTTGAATTTCAAGCTGTTCAAGTAACCTTCTCCTATAACCTGCTACTCATCATGATCTATCATCCTCCAGGTCTGGATTAACTTGATTTCTTTTTTTCTTCTGTATCCCTATGCTTAGATCTCATTATCCTTCTAGGAAATTTCAACCATAACCTTGCCTTTCCCAGCTCATCTGATTTCCTCGCTCTTCTTTTTCCTTCTCCCTGTCTCAATCCTCTCAGACTCATTCAGCGGGTCATCAACTTGATTTCATTTTCACGCACAACCTCTCCTCTCCTCCTTTCCTATCTATCAGTCCCTTACATACATATCTCAGACTACTTTTACATTTCCTTTTCTGTTGTTTTTCTGTCTCCCCTTCTACACCTTCACCTGCAACCATCAAAATACAATGAAATCTACCTTCTCTATGTCCTCACACTGTTTGTACTTCAGTTCTGTCTAACATTTCCTTATCCCAATTACTTTGTCCAGCTCTCTGTAGACTCTGCAACAAGCACTCTTTTTCCTTCCTTCTTTTCTTATTTTGATGCCCACTATTCTTCTGTCCATCTCCCTGCTCATACCACTCCTCCCCAGCTCTACCTATCTTCCACTCTTACTGGTGTTCACAGGGAACAGGTGCAAGAATAAACTACTATTCCTTCTGGATATCTACAGGAGCCTTGAGTCTTTCTTCCCTGCATCTCTGCTATCTGCACAGAAATCCTCCTTTTAAAACTTAATTGCATCCTCTGATAGAAATGCCAACCACCTCTTCCCCACCTTCGAGTCTCTCTTGAGCCCTTCTGCTGCTCCAAAACCATTGTCCTTTCTTCCTAATGATTTTGCTTCTTTCTTTACTTCCAAAGTCACTAAAATCCTCAAGACTTCAAAAACATCCTCTGACCCTCCTCTGTGTCATTATCCTCTTTCCTTCTTCTCTACCTGCTTTGTAACTACAGACTCACCACCTGCGCCCTAGACCCTATTCCTTTACTTTTACATTTTCTTCAGTCCATCTCTTCTTCCTTGATCCCCAAAATCTCTTCTCTTTTAAATGCCTTACTGACCTCTGGCATCTTCCATACTGATTTAAAAATACCTCATTATAATCCTCTCTCCCAACTCATCTGCCACTGAGAATTACTGTCTTCTCTCCCTTCTGTCATTCCTGTCCAAGACTCTAGAACGTACAGTCCACAAACAACTCATTTCTCTCAGATAGCAATCTACTAGATCTGCTTCAATCTGGATTCTGTAAAGATCATTCTGCTGAGACTGCACTGCTTTCTGTACCTAATGCTCGCAGATCTGCTCAAGTTGCTTCTCTCTCTCCTCTGTCCTTATCCTCCTTGACCTTTCATCAATTTCTGATACATTAACCACCACCTTAGTAGAATTAGCATTTCTGCTTTGGCCTGGTTCAAATTCTACCCCTCAGACCAATTCTTTTTGTGCCTCCTAGTCTAGGATGAGTGTTGGACCCTCTTCTTTTTGTTCTCTAAATTACTGCTTTAGGCAATGTCATTTTTTTTCACTGCTTCTCCTATCGGTTGATAATACACAGGTTTTTAGTTCAGATCTTTTGCTGTTCCTCTGCCATCTCATCATGAATAATGATCATCTCCTTAAACGTAACTTTTCAAAGTCAGACATTGTGTACTTGCCCTCTGAGCCTCTTTCCTCAGCTTTGTCTCTTTCCCTTGACTCTTTTACTCTTTCTGCCACGGTCAGGAATCTTGGTGTGGCTCCAGAGTCATCATTTTCATTCATTGAACATACAGTATATCTTCAATGTCTCAGTTCTGTAGCTTCTTTCTTTATAATATTCAGAGTATTTGACCCTTCCTCACTAATTAGGCCACACATCTCTTGAAAGATGTACCAAGACTGGACAATGTTTCTCTATTCTTGCTCCAAAGCTGTGCAATGATCTCTCTTTATCGATTCGTACTGCACCTAATTTATTTATGTGTAGGTGTGTTCATTAAATACTTGGGATCTGCTTAGCTTCCCTCCTAGTGGATAGCTGCTGTTATACTGACAGAGTTTGATGTAAGATACAATTGACAACTTAGTGTTCATTAGTTACAATAAACAGACACCTCCAGAGAATAGTGCATAGAGAGCAGAAGTTGCATTCATCCATAAAACAGGTAAAATGATTTTTCTCATTTTTTTTTTCCTAATAAACGTTTGACAATCATATGTTTCAATAATTCTTTTATTTATAAACCAAGACAGGACAAAACATCACTCAAAGGCATTTTTCACTTTCCAGTAAAAGCAACATGTGCTCAAAATCCATACTATACTTCTACATATTCAACAAACCGCAATATTCACTTTGAAGCATTTGGTATAGAACTAAAACACAACCTATATCTTCAATATGGGGGAAACAATCGCATTTGATGTAATACTTTCTCTGTCATTGAATGCCTTGTGTTTTCAAAGAATTTGATATAAACTAAAAACAAAAATGAAACAAAAAAAATAAAATTGTTCAATACCTGCAGGCTTGCTAAATAATTTTTCTTGAATAGTTGAAACCATTTCCTGTGAAACTTCAAAAGCAAATTTCTCCAAGCCAGTTGTTATTTCTTCTCCTTCCATTTTTTCAGTTGCCTATATCAAAATTTTAACATATACTATTTAGTTAAAAAAAAGCTAACTTATACTCAAAGCCTGACTGAAATATAAAATGTACCAAGAGATTCAAGATGCTTGTGTTATGTTAAGTTAGACTTCAAAACTATATGACTGCATAACTTGTTCTTTAAAATTATTCCCTTTCAATCACATACACTCAGTGGCCTCATTGCCAATTACACAATAGTGTCTGTAGATTTCCTTTAGTTGCTATCTATATAGACACTGCAAAATTTTAATAAATGACAAATAATTTCAGTCAGAAAAAACATCTCTTCATCACCATATTTGCCGAAAAAATGTTTTGGTCAAAATCCATCTACAGAAGTTTCCCACAATTCTCTAGAAAACTAACATTACCAAGTCAAAATGATTGTTAATATTTTTCTAGAACTTTAACCTTTATATTCCCTTACTCACTTATGA
Source organism: Erpetoichthys calabaricus (assembly GCF_900747795.2). NCBI lineage: Eukaryota > Metazoa > Chordata > Cladistia > Polypteriformes > Polypteridae > Erpetoichthys > Erpetoichthys calabaricus. Next base: position 280,472,517 of record NC_041395.2, read on the forward strand.
CCACGTTGACAGTCATGAATGTTTAATTTAAATTATTAATGATCTATATGAATGAATGCCCTACATATTCTTAACAACAAAAATTATAATTGGTATGCCTTCTTCATTTATTTCTTTAATTTTTCAATTTAGATATACATTCAGTTACATTATGTTTCACGGAGAGAAGGAAAACACTTTACTATATAGCTTCGATGATATATACTGCTCAAAAAAATTAAAGTAACAATTTGAAAACACATCAGATCTCAATGGGAAAAAAATCCTGCTGGAAATCTATACTGATATGGACTGGGTAGTATGTTAGGAATGAAAGAATGCCATATCGTTTGATAGAAATGAAAATTATCAGCCTACAAAGGGCTGAATTGAAAGACACCCCAAAAATCAAAGTGAAAAAATGATGCAGCAGGCTAGTCCATTTTGCCGAAATTTCATTGAAGCAACTCAAAATCGTACTCAGTAGTTTGTATTGTCCCCGCGTGCTTGTATGCATGCCTGATAATGTCAGGGCATGCTCCTAATGAGATGACGGATGGTGTCCTGGGGGACCTCCTCTCAGATATGGACCAGGGCATCACTGAGCTCCTGGACAGTCTGAGGTGCAACCTGGTGGCGTCAGATGGACCAAAACATAATGTCCCTGAGCTGTTCTATTGGATTTGGGTCAGGCAAGCGTGAGGGCCAGTCAATGGTATCAATTCGTTCATCCTCCAGGAACTGCCTGCATACTCTCGCCACATGAGTCTGGGCATTGTCGCGCACCAGGAGGAACCCAGGACCCACTGCACCAGCATAGGGTCTGACAATGGGTCCAAGGATTTCATCCCGATACCGAATGGCAGTCAAGGTGCTGTTGTCTAGCCTGTAGAGGTCTGTGCGTCCCTCCATGGATATGCCTCTCCAGACCATCACTGACCCACCACCAAACCAGTCACGCTGAACAATGTTACAGGCAGTATAACATTCTCCACAGCTTCTCCAGACCCTTTCACATCTGTCACATGTGCTCAGGGTGAACCTGCTCTCATCTGTGAAAAGCACAGGGTGCCAGTGGTGGACCTGCCAATTCTGGTATTCTATGGAAAATGTCAATGGAGCTCCACGGTGCCAGGTAGTGAGCACAGGGCCCACATAGAGGACATCAGGCCCTCAGGCCACCCTCATGAAGTCTGTTTCTGATTGTTTGGTGAGAGATATTCACACCAGTGGTCTGCTGGAGGTCATTTTGTAGGGCTCTGTCAGTGCTCATCCTGTTCCTCCTTGCTCAAAGGAGCAGATACCGGTCCTGCTGATGGGTTAAGGACCTTCTACTCTCGTAGAGTAACTGCCTGTCTCCTGGAATCTCCTCCATGCCTTTGAGACTGTGCTGGGAGACACAGCAAACCTTCTGGCAATGGCACGTAGTGATGTGCCATCCTGGAGAAGTTGGACTACCTGTGCAACCTCTGTGGGGTCCAGGTATCGCGTCATGCTACCAGTAGTGACACTGACCGTAGCCAAATGCAAAACTAGTGAAAAAATAGTCAGAAAAAATGAAGAGAGAAAAATGTCAGTGGCCTCCACCTGTTAAACCATTCCTGTTTTGGAGATCATCTCATTGTTGCCCCTCTAGTGTACCTGTTGTTAATTTCATTAACACCAAAGCAGCTGAAACTGATTAACAGCCCCCTCTGCTACTTCACTGACTAGATCAATAGCCCAGTTTCATTAACTTGATGCTATACTCTGATTAAAAAGTAATCCTTTAATTTTTTGAGCAGTTTATTTACTTTATTCCCTTTGTTCCCTTTTATTTGATAATCAGTGCAGTTTTTCTATCACATGAAAAAATTAACACAATGAATGCAATAAACAGTATACCTTAAGAAAAAGCTGCATTAGGTTTATGAAAGCCTCCTCCCATTCATCACATGACAAATTTAGCTTGTGCTTTTCATACTGCATCAACTGCTTCCTAAACCTTGATTGTGCTTCTGCAATGTCCACCTCCACATCTTCATTTCCTTGTCTTGGTGTAATCTCTGCTAGTTCTTCATTATCCATTTTCACTTGTGGGTCTCCAGTAAAGCTAGAGGAGCTAAATTCCCCCACAGAATCTTGTTTTAATTCCATGATGGCTGTACTATCTTAAATTAAAAGAAAACAGAAATAGTCATTTCTATGAGCTAAACAAAAAGACAGCTTACAATTGTTATGGTTGGAATTTCCATATTTTATTAGGCTGATTTAAAAAGTGCAAAGTTGACTTAAAATACTGTCATAATACAAGTGATAAATTAGTCATTTGTACTACTGTACTATTGCTTTCTTTGTAAAATACATCTTTTAACACTTTTTCAGAGTTCATATATAAAACAATGACAAAATAAAGACTGAAAATATGCATATTGAAAGCTTGTCTTTTTATTATCATAACATTCAGTTTAATCACTTTAATTAAATATACTTTAATCAGATTTCATTACTTGCAATTTGGTTATGTAATATACATTTTACTATAAATAATTACTAGCAACTATTAATCATTTTCCAAGAAAAGGGAGGTAAAATAGTTAAAAGTATCACTTTCTGCTTTCTTCTACAAACATTTACACCAAAATGGACAGCTTGAAACAAGTAAATGAAATGAATGTACACCACAATGAAGTGTCTTTGATCCTAACAAAAGAAAATGACAAAATTTAAAGTACCTACTACTTTTATGACCAGCTTTTGCACTATTCGTGGATCTGACTTTCAGGCACAAAGATGGCCTCGATATTGAAGATACTATGGCAGTTGCACAGTATTCACTCATCAGTTCTTCAGCTGGTACTTTTTTCTAAACTTAGTCTGCTATTCACTGAGCAACAACCATGGACAATGTACAAATCTGTGGTAAAAATGTTCCCTTTAATACATTTATGAGTCGCTCCTACAGATTCCTTGGAGATATAGTATAATAACAATGATACTGAGTTTGCCATCATAGGGTTTATTGCTATGGAAAGAAGTTAGACATCCTTGAAAACTGTGCATGATGTAATATAGCTGTATGAGGCACATGGTTACTGGTAGACATTTAAATGTTTTACAAATGATAGTGCATAATGTCGTCTAGTTCTTGGGATCCCCATAAAGAAGTGTGAACAGATTTTCATGTGGAATCTTGCACTGGAAAATGTCCTAATGAACCTACTCAATAAAGACAGTTGTGTCAACACTTATATGATGAACAAGAACACCTCTTCACGGCTACTTGGGTAAGCATTTTGCTGCCTATAAGAATTTTAAGTATAAATGCTACTCTCTGTACATGGTAGCATTTCAAATATTGCTTGCTATAAAAAAGCTAACTTAATGACACAAAAGTACAAAGGTTCAAAAGTGTTTGCTTACTGTAGCTTTGTTTAGTAACACAGACATCCTGTTATTTAAAGTCTTATCAGATGGTTTCACCTTCCTTCACAAGTCACAAAATTTGACAAACTTGGATTGTGTTTTAACAATGAGCTGCATATCACCTCCAGTCACAATCTAAGTGAGTTTATTAAATGCTATAACAGAATAAATCAGAATCATACTAATAATATACAGAGGTCTGGGTCTTACTCTTCATGCATGACTGAATGTTAGTTGCTTCTAATTTTATACGAGAAAACATACACCGTATGTTTAAAAAAATCAGCTTTTATGACTATTCTCATCCATGTTCTCTATAAATGGCACACAAAGAACCATACATTCACACAAAGAATCATAGATAAATGGAATAAATTATGAAAAAGTGTGGTAGAGAGCAGTACTTTGGGGACTTTCAAAACTTAATGTTATTTTGAAAAAATTAGGCAAACAGGATGGAAAGCTGTGTTAGGCTGAATGGCCTGTTGTTGTTAGAATTTCTCTAATGTTATCCTCTAATGGCAGCAGAGGTCAAATAATCTTCTAGAGCAGTGGTCGCCAACCAGTTGATTGAAATTGACTGGTAGATCTTTTAAGACTCTCCCTGTAGCTCATACCATAAACAGAAAAATGAAAACAAATGCATTACGTCGATTAATGTTCAGTTTTGCAAGCGCCTCTCTCTCTCTCTTTCTCTCTGTCAATCCAGTTCTGTTTTTCCTGTATAGCAGGTACTGAACTAAAGTGACCAATTAGATAGTTCTGGAATGTTTGCTGTTCTACAGAAAAGATACCATGAATTACCTAGCAAGTGGTAGAGGACCAGAATATCTTAATTTAAGATAAGACACTAATTCAGCTCTTTCTTCCCAGGTATTCAACAAAAATGCAACTGCTGCAACTACTATGGCACACACTTATGGATGTTTACACTGTCAGGATGCAATCCCCATGTTCTTGCCTCATAGTCATGAGTAGGGTGAAATCAGCATTGTGTTAATCAGTGTATTTTAAACTATGAGTCATCTGGAGGGTTTTTTTCTATCGTTTCAAAAACAATGGACATTTACATAATCTTGGAAAAGTATGTGGGCAGCATGTGAGACACAATGAGCTCTATTTCTGCCTCATGAGTCCAGTGCCCTGAGTTTGAACCTTGTGCCTGGATATTGCACATGAAGAGCTTGCACATTCTCTCCATATTAGTATGGGGTTTCTTTGTCACATCCCCAAAGATGTGCAATCGATTCAAATTTGGCATCTGTGTGAGTGTGAATATGGAAGTGTGTGTTTGAATAAGGCCTACAATTTAATGGTTCCCCGTCAACGGCGTGTTTTACCAGGATAGGCTCAGGCCCCACCAAAAATTCACAAATAGATAATGCAGGTTTAAATATATTATAATTTATACTGTAATTCTGCAAGATTATTTTAAGGTAGACTTTCTAAATCTGCAGGGATTTCTGAATGAAGCAAATGCTTATACTGTGCCATTTTACCATGTGCTATACTTAGTACCCTGTTCTAAAATTATTCCCATCTCTGAAATTAAACAAAGGTTCTCTAGCCATCAATAGTAGACACATCCCACTAAAAGTTCCATGGTTACTCCAGATATTCTGAAATAACTATTTTAGATATTTAATTCATGCAGTCTGTTATACTGTGTAATGTTCTACTAGAAGTATTCAGATTTTTCATGCACTTTAAACTCGGAAATTACTCAGCTTATTAATAACAATTCTACTCACAGAGAAAAAATATGCATTATAAAGTTATTTATTAACCAGAGGTACAGAATTTTTAGTATACTATATTAATCCCCAAGGGGAAATTGACTTTTCGTTTAACCTTTGGAGGTCAGAGTACAGGGTCCGTCATTGTACAGTACCCCTGCCGCAATTTTCAGGTTAAGGGCCTTGCTCAAGGGCCCAACAGAGTTGGATTTAAGAGAAATGATGAGAAAGAAACAAGTTGCTCTGATAATACATACAGTATTATGAAGTTTACCAACTGTGTAAAGCTCTGTGAACGAAACAAAAACTGAAAATGTTATTCTAAAAGTACTGCTTTGATTCACACACACTCAAATATGAGTAACCCAGTTCAGGGTTGAAGGTGGCTTAGAACTTATGTCTGAAGTAATGGTGGTAAGACAGGAAATCACCGTAGCTAGGGTGTCACTCATGCACACATCCACACAGGGTCAATTAACTTCACATGCATGTCTTATGAATGTGAGAGGAAAACCTCAGTACATAAGAAATACTGTAACCCCACATTGAAAGAAGGAGAATGTGTCAACTCCACACAAAGAATGGCCTTAAGATTCAAATGACGCTGGATCAGTGGGGCAACTGAGCTAAAAACACCGCACAACTATGTGACAACTATCCAATGTAAAACTTACAGAAATTAAATGGGTTAAGGATGTTTATATGAGATTGTTTTAAAAATCTGTTTCAAAACATGTCTAGATTTATTAACACACATGCCGCATATGCTCTACAGTATATTTACCATCCTCTAAATATATAAACTATTAACACTGAAAGAATAAAAGACACACAGCTGCCTATGAAGAATGCCTAAAAAAAAAGTTACATATATTGACTTGTTAAGCAACATTGCCCTGTATCACTCATTCACTCCTAAAAACAATCCTACCCCTATAATATCTTCAAAAATTACCCCATAATTTAATTGTTACCTGTCTACAGGAAGAATGTCTACTCCATCATCCAGTTTCTTGAAAACAATTTAAAATTCCACCAGGATCTTCACTCTTCACTATTTCTTAATGTGCAGTACCCAGGCTGCAGCGTGTTTGAACTTTAAACAAGGAATGACTCTAACTGTATCATGTGGTACATTTCCTGTTGGAAAAGCAGAAGTAGAGTAATGGTTGAATGCTCCTTTTCACACTTACTATACTGTAAAACACTTGCGTGAACATTTTCTTACTTTTCTCTAAACCAAAAACACATGACAACAGAATGTATTTTCTGCTGCTACGTACATTTAAAACACTGCAAATCTTGAAAGTAAAAATTTCTACAAAAACATGTTGAAAATAAAACCATGAAGTCACTGATCCAAAGTTACTGCAACCTGCATTTCCGGCTTCTTTTCACAGTTGAACTGCAGACAAGATGTGGGTTTGTCACTCAACAACATCAATGGAAACATTTTAATTACTGGTAACTGCAAATGCAATTATACATTAACAAGTCTTTATTTATTACTTTACTTAATATGTTGTCACTAGTAAATGGGAATCTGTATCTCTCATGGACAAAGTGAGACAATCATGTTAAAACATATGTAGAATGTTTCTAATAACCATTCATAAACAATCTGCATTGCATGTAATAACTGACATATTTATTTCAAAATGAATACAGTTAAAGTACTCCTCACTGATAAAACTGATTGGATAAAACATTTTATGATACGTACATTCATGTAAAGGCCCACAAGAATAACAGAGGCTGCTTAATAAATTCTTACTACTTGTGCATTAATGTTTAAATTGCATCTGAAAATCAGTACCAAATTGTTTTAAAACAAACTAATGCTCATTCTGCTATAGTGCTATCAATACCTCAGTGAATCAATATTTGTGAATGTTTAGTTAACGAATACAGCCAAGTTCTGCTCAGAGTCTCAAAATTTCTCAGCAATTTACTGTCCCTTGTAATCAAATTATCGTAAAATGTGTTTGATCTCATGATGCTTGCTTTTATCTGTTCTGTAAGCTGTCTTGTCATCACATTCATTGTGAAATATGTAATATAAACGTTTTTTTAAATTATTTCCTGTAGCATATGCTTAATGTTTTGTATACATTACTATCAGGTACAGCTATTTTTCCATTATATTTACTAACATGAATTTCTACAATTTCAGCAAACATTTTCATCCAACAGCTGTTCAAGATCGGTCAACTGAGGACTGAAAATCGGCCCTCCACTGTATAAAAAGGGGCATTCCTTCCACGTTTGGTTTCTGCCTTGTGTCTTTAGCTACCAGGGTTGCTGATAAATCGATGTTCCAATTCAATAATAACACCGAAACTATATAAATTAGTTTAACTAATATAAATACATATTTCAGCTTGAAAGATGTCTTGCAATTTTGGTCACACAGAAATATCAGACTATGAAAACTATTATTATGTGTCTGGCGACATCTAGAGGTATTTGTGTTGAAAACAATAAAAAAAATCCTTGGCTCGTTTCACTTTAATAGTACAGCAGTTCGGACTTAAGTGAATCTGTACGTAATGATAAATGAAAATATACAAATGTATTGGCATATCTATATCTATGTTTTTCGAAGGACAAACTTAAAGAGCTCTCGAGGGTTTTCTGTCTAGCAGTTTTATTGAGCTTCCGTGAATTTGACATTGAATAAAAACAGCATGAGAAAGTGCGATCATTGCAAACCTTAAATAGGAAATGACGGTCTCACAATACTCTTCAACTGAAACACAGTCCGATTATTTACATCTTCTTAAATCTTCAGTTTACTTGTAGCCTACTCAGCATGTTTTCAGGTCTACTTTGTGGCCGCCTTCCGGGGGTCGCATTTACTCGAGGTCTGACATTCACACAAACGTGAATGTGATCTTTAAAAAAATATCAGGTAAAACGCTGTACACGTAAATTCTACTGTAAAACGTAAAATTCATACTTGGAAAACAACTCGATTCAGCCACAACCACTGCCTCCAGAGCCTCTCCAGTCCAATCCTACGGTGGCCCTTAAGTGCAAACGGGCCATCGTACAACGCCCTATTTTGCCGTAAACTGTCAATTCAACATTGATAATAAAGATGGTTAAGTCTATATTATTTTTTTTACCTGTTATTAGTGTTTCCTTTTTCAGACTGCCATCCCCTACCCCCTAGTTCAAGGCTCTTTTGATGGGACGTTATTACATGGGTCATTTCTGGGGAGTGTATCTTTTTAATTTTGTGCTCTCTAATAAGAAACATTTACCATTATGCCCGTCTTTCGGTGACCATGCGTCTCAATTTTCTATAAAAGGCTATAATGCCAAACTCTCGGAGGAAAAAAAAATCACTAACACTGGACCCCGCACACAAAAAGCGAACAGGTTACTGCTCTGAGTGAGATTGCGCACATAACATTTTTGGTGCACAAATATTCTTGAAATTGTGGTACTATTATGAGCCCTGAACTGCACGGAATTTTGGGAGGGTGCAGGAACGGCGCTAAAATGGCCAATCCAATCGCAGCACTATATTTATTTACATGGCATCGCCCCCACGTGAGTAATTTGTGTTTCACCGCCTTCCATGGCAAAACACGCCTATGAATGTCTAATATTTAATTTTCCAAAATTCCTTTTGTTTAACAATGCAGACAGCATCAACCCGGAAAACGCGTTATTTACCAAGGCAAGCTCTTTGTGTTTTCGTAAGTCAATATGTATCACCTAAAGTTTTTTTTTTAAAAACAATTTCATCATACTGATCAAATACAGGGGGCGGCACGGTGGCGCAGTGGGTAGCGCTGCTGCCTCGCAGTTGGGAGATCTGGGGACCTGGGTTCGCTTCCCGGGTCCTCCCTGCGTGGAGTTTGCATGTTCTCCCCGTGTCTGCGTGGGTTTCCTCCGGGCGCTCCGGTTTCCTCCCACAGTCCAAAGACATGCAGGTTAGGTGGATTGGTGATTCTAAATTGGCCCTAGTGTGTGCTTGGTGTGTTGGTGTGTTTGTGTGTGTCCTGCGGTGGGTTGGCACCCTGCCCAGGATTGGTTCCCTGCCTTGTGCCCTGTGTTGGCTGGGATTGGCTCCAGCAGACCCCCGTGACCCTGTGTTCGGATTCAGCGGGTTGGACAATGGATGGATGGATGGGTGATCAAATACAGACTGATGTCGGTCATTCAGCGTGAGTGAAACTTAACATAGTTATTATCTCTGTGAAATGATGAGCACATTTTAAACAAATCGCAGCAGTAGAATTCACCTGCAGATACAGGAATCACAGCAATGTCCACCTTAACCCTTTAAACTCAGCCTAATTTTATCTGTTTTCTGCTACTTTGATTTAACTGGCTATGGCCTCATCATCTTTCACGCAATTTTCATGTCCTCCCCCTGAAAACAAAGGTATGACATTTCCCTTTAATAATTTTTACAGCTGGAGAGTTGGCTGTAGTGTGCACGTGTTACACCAAAATTTGTTGCAAAATTCATTAACATTTCTACCAAAAAACTAACTTTGAATGTTATTATTTTCATAAGTGTTGGAATAAGCTTTCAAACACAATAAAAGTGTCAGTGAATGTGTCAGAAACACCCAGAAAAAATTCGTTAGGAAATAACTGTTTTGATGTACTGTAGTACAAAAAAGGATTCATTTTCTCCATTTTTAATGTTTTCAAATAAATATTCATATCATACACAGAAGACCAATGGCCTATGTATCATTTTGAAGGACAGACATTACTCTGTCAAAATATATATAGATGGTAAACAAATGATATTATGTATTCAAATTACAACACCAAAAGTTGCAAGATTCCGAAACGTTTTTACAAAAAAATAAAAATCTGAAATATAGAAAGTGGAATAGTGGAAAGTGCCATTTGAAAGTAGAAACACCTCTGTCATTTAATAGACAATAACCTACATACGTCAGATTAAACGCAATTGAATCAGGACGTTCAAGAATGCCATGGGTGTGGTCAGGTGTTGCTGTGATGCAGCAATTTGGCCAAATTTAAGGTAAGCACAAAAAAACATTGCAGCGTGGTAGCAGAGTATGCAATACGGCAGTTTAATGGCAAAACACTGTACTATAATTATAGTTATGAGGAAATTAATGAATTTATGCAGTTTTTTTTTAAAAAATTGTATTATTGTTTGGTCCTGCCGGCAGGGCTGAGTTTAAAGCATTAAAAGGATAAGTGTCTGCATGTCTGTCTGTATGTCCGTCCAGTTGTTATGTCTCGGTTATCCAGCAGACGGCGTATTACAAACATTAACACTGCTTTTAAACCTGAGGTGTGGCTCTGAGGCTAGGGATCTGCGCCAGCAATCGGAAGGATGCCGCTTCAAATCCCGTAAACGCCAGAAGTGCCCTTGAGCAAGGCCCCTAACCTGCAATTGCTTCATCCTGAGTATGACATTAATCAGCATCCAGCCCTGCAAGCAGGTCCTTCAACTTACAGGGAAAACCCAGGGGTTGGGGGCAGGATTGGCACTCCAGCCACCATAAAAAAACTTGACACTGTTCCAGTGTGGGTGCACTCGGGTCCCAATCCAGGTGTTTCGTTGTGTGTTGGGTGCAGCAATGCACTGCACATGTTCCCAACCTCTCTGTCTTACTAATCCTGTATCAAATAGCATGTAACAGAGACATAGCAACTGAACGGACACATTTCATTGCAAACAGTAACTCTGAATGCATCCAACAAACTGCCAGAAGAACAAAAATCTACCTTAATAAAAGGACAAATGGCTGTGTGTTTCTGTATCTGCCCAACATCTATGTATCTGTCCATTTGTTATGTCTCTGTCATTCCAACAGATGGTACATTACAAACATTTGTAGTAATAAAATGCATTTCTAAAAATGTATGTGCTACGCCATCTGTTCAAATGACAAATGCAATACATTTTACATACATTCCAAAATATATGATTTACTGTAAACATTTATGCTGACATCTATGCTGATTACTTAGATTTCAACCCATCTTAGACAGCAAGCACAGCTAGCACATAATATAGGGAAAGGAAAATATTATGACAGTGTCAAGATTTTAAAATTACACCTTTTTTGATTTTTTTTCCTGCCAATTAATGCATTTTTTAAGTTAAATTTAAGCCTTGTGGGAAAGTTGAGAGTTTATGGTTTTAATTGGGTCATGTTTAAGCTATGCTACTAAATTAAAATGGCACAGAGAACAATGCTACCACCTCATGGATACAGTACCAGCTTGCAAATCAGGTTTGCCAGGTACTTCAGTCAAAATCCCCTTATCAGCAAGCCAGTTTTTCCCTTTTGAGAATTTTCCCCATATTCAAAAAAAAATCTCATAAGTATTGTTTAGTAATTTTCACAATTAGTTCCAGCTGTTTATAAAAAATGAAACATTGGTCTGTTGTAAATAAATATCACTTGTAAAAGTAAATTATGTTGCCCATGCTGCTTAACTAACACGATCTAACTCCGGTTACAGTTGAACTAAAATATTTTAAATTACTCTGATGAATAATCATTTCCAAACTCCATGTACATTATTGTATGCCTTCTGAAAGAAAATGCCATGTTTTTCAACTACATGGAAGATTTTAACAAATGACGGACACCTTTTGTTATCTAAAAGAGGTTAAAATATGTAATTATTCTAATGAAAAAATTCAGTGAAGGTATTCTTTGATGATCTTAAAGTTTAATTAACTTATCACATACAAATCTCTCATTGAACACAGTCCAAAGACATGCAGATTAGGTGAATTGGCATTGCTAAAAAAGGGCCCTAGTGTGTGTGCATGCATATTTGTGTGTTCACCCTGCTAATGGGCCAGTTGTCTGTCCAAGGATTGTCCCGGCACCTAATGTTAGGATCCATGTGCCCCTCAACCCTGATCTGAATAAGTGGATTAGGAAGATGGGTGAAAATTGCAGTATAAACATGTAAAGGCAATGTGGCAGTGTGTGTGCTCTGATATGAACAGAAACTTTCATTATAAATTTGAATACCTCAAGATATTGTTTATCCCAAAATATACTATGATATTAGTTTGATTTACTAGAAATATTTTTTTAGAAAACCAAAAGTAGTTATTTGGATAACAGATGCAACTGTGGTTCTGCACTCCATTGACTGCTGAATCTCTGCCCACACCTTGATGGTTTTGGAGCTGAGATGTCATTACAAATGGTAATGGTTATAATGAAATATACTCAGAAGCTATGACAACAACATCACAGAGTACTCCAAGCTAATTCTAGGCCTAGATTTGCTTTCATACTTTGCCAGAACTCTGCATCTTATTATTAAAAATAGAAAAAGTAACAGGAGGAGTACAGACTTGGGCAGGATAAGAATGCTACTCTCATGCTATTCTAAAAAAGGCCATCAATCCTAAACCACTCTGACACCTAGCCAATTAAAAATGAACTTCGAAATGAGTGAGCGGAACAATGGCAGGTGGTTGTTGCAAGGCTCAATATGTTTGTTATTTCTGACTTTGCTTTCATAAATCATTTAGGGATGGTTAAAATGTGGAAGGTATGAACTCCTATTTCATTAAGATGGTAATTTACGTTAAAAAAATCCCCCTTATTTTTAAGAATCCCTCATGTAATATTCTTGATCTCCCATAATTCCCCATGAAACTCTTTCCCCCATGGCTGTGATTTCCTCCCAAAAACGGGGGGAGATTCCTCCAGACCTGACAATTCTGTTGCATTTCCTCCAGAAGAGTAAGGGTGCAGACAGTAGGCATCATAGATTGGTGGAGATCTACTTGGAGACATTCTCCCCATTTTTTTGCCCACTTACCCAAAGACATGTTACTGTTAAATTGGGAAACTTAGATGCTAGAGGGCTGTAGTGGCTTTATGTTTTCGTTCCAGCTATTTTCCTAATAGTAGCCAATTACTGCTCCTAATGGAACATACAATGATTCCATTGTGTTAATTTTTGGCTTGCTTTTCAAGATTCATGGCCATACATTTTAGTTTTCCTTAACCTTGTGTTCCTTTAGCTTAGACCCTAATATCCTTAAAAATCATCGGCCTATTTCAAATGTTCCATTCATATCTAAAGTTCTCGAAAATATAGTTGCCTCCCAACTTCAGTCCCATCTTTCAAAAAATAACCTTTTTGAACAGTTTCAATCTGGGTTTCATCCTAAACACAGCACAGAAACTGCCCTGGTTAAAATCACAAATGATCTTCTCCGGGTAGCTGACACAGAACTTTTATCAATTCTTGTACTTCTTGACCTCAGCTCTGCATTTGACACCATATCTCATCAGATACTTTTGAAACGACTAGCTAGTTTTGGAGTCTGTGGCCTTGTCCTCCAATGGTTTTCTTCCTACCTCACTGATAGGATGCAGTTTGTTCAAGTAAATGGCTTTAAATCTGAGAATGTAGTTGTTACTCAGGGAGGTCCACAGGGTTCTGTTTTGGGGCCCCTTCTTTTTCTCATTTATATCTTCCCAATAGGTAATATCTTTCAGCACCATGGTATTAAATTTCATTTTTATGCTGATGACACACAGCTACTGTATATCCATCAACTAAATACACTTCTGTTTTCCCTCCAAATACTCTTATGGCATGTCTCCAAGACATAAATTCATGGATGACTCACAACTTTCTCCAATTCAATAGCAATAAAACTGAGGTGCTCATCATTGGTTCTAAATCTACACTCACTAAGGTTGACCATTCTTCTATTTTAATTAACAACAGTAATACAAACACCTCTTCCACGGTTAAGAGTCTGGGCATCATTCTTAACAGTACCCTATCTTTTTCTTCCCATATAAGTAATGTTTCTCAGACTGCCTTCTTCCATCTCCGAAACATTTCTAGACTTCATCCTGTTCTAATGCAACACAGTACTGAAGTATTGGTTAATGCCCTAGTCATCTCACATATAGATTACTGTAATGCTATTCTATATGGCATCCCACAAAAGCGTATCCATCACTTACAACTTATTCAAAATTCTGCTGCTAGGATAATAAACTGTTCTAAATCCACTGAACATATCACACCTATTCTCTCTCAACTTCACTGGCTCCCTGTTTACTACTGAATACAATATAAAATACTGCTCTCAACATTTAAAGCTCTCCACAACCTTGCTCCTCCCTACCTCACTGATCTCCTACAGACTTACACTCCCTCTCGCTCACTCAGATCTTTATCTGCAGCTTTACTTTCTGTACCACACATCAAATTTTGTTCTATGGGAGCTCGAGTATTCTCTCATTGTGCTCCTCAACTCTGAAATTCTCTTCCCTCTCATATCTGTCAACTAGACTCAATAACACATTTTAAACCAGCACCTCAAAACTTATCTTTTCAAACTGGCATACCAATTATGAATTTAACACTGTTACTGCCTATTGTATGTTTGCTACTACCTCTGTACCTTATTGCTATTTGATTTTATCGTCCTCATTGTTTTTATATTTTATTAATGTTGTTTAATTTCTTTTTAAGGTGACCTTGAGTGTTAAGAAAGGCACCTATTAAATAAAATGTATTATTATTATTATTATTATTATTATTAACCAGCAGACAGAGAATAAAGAGATGCAGAATTTGTCAGATCTGGGATGGGGTGCCAGTCCATAACTCATTCACATACAGTCCGAGCATGTCATTTTCAAAATGCCATTTTTAACAAGCTGGTCATTGGGATGTTTGAAAAAACTGAGGTGTGAGAGAAACTGAGATTTAGTATGACAAGAAAACCCATGTCATAAGCCTATACTTTTCACAGGTAATGTCCAGACCAGGATGTGAGCCCCAGACAGAACCTAAAGCAATGAAGCTGCAGCACTAAGTATTGTACTGCTGTATAATCTATATTTGTAACAGTTGAATAAAAAGTGTGAACTACCTTCTGCTTATGATCAAATCTGATTTATTATCACAGAAATAGTTTTATAACCTCAATATTGTATCCATTAAATAAATGAGATGTTAAATTAACATTCCCCCTTTGCTAAGATTTACAGTTACATCTGTGATTGAAAATGAAAATGCTGCTTTCCAAGGATAATTTTTTCTGGTTCTGTTGCATTTAAGGCCACAAGCTAAACCACTGGTTGGTACATCAGTGAGAGTGGTAAACAGAGCTTTCATTTTGGGTTATTAACTGTACAGACATATTTTCAAAATCCCTGAGTAGACTTATCTGAGAATAGCAGTATATTGTCTTAGACTGAATCGTTTGCTTCAGCTCAATTCAGTTTGAATTTTGGCATTGCACATTGGCAGCTGCAAAATGAGACTGCTTACACCAAGCAGATGGTAAATACTTTCAGAGCTGTTGATTTTAAGTACAGAGATTAAAAGGCTACTCTGCTGAGAATTTATTTACTGAGATTTTGTATCAAGAATGGTCCAACAAGAATTATGATTTTTTCCTGAATTATATGCAGTAAGCATAGCTAAACCTATACTCATCTTCCAGTATTTCTTGTAATTTCTACTCTAACACCATCACCATCTGTACAGGGGAGAAAATAGTCAGACAATATCAAGCACCCTCTTTAACCAGCATTGAATGGGATGCTTGTACATCATTGGGTAAACTGACACATACAATCTACAAGGACAATAGGACCATTTAGAGTGGTAAAAGGTATACTCAAACCAAAATTATATTTTGTATATGTTACTTGTAATTTATAGTGGTGGATGTGACAAATGTTTAATCTAATGTTTTCATATTTTTATATATAATGGAACATAATGGTGACCCATTCTGTCCCATGGCAAATGATGTGAGAAACATTGAAAAAAATGAAAAAAATGGTCACATAACTCGTTTTATAATCCACATATCTATTAACCATTTGTTTGCTCAAAATGTGCAAAATGCATGTATTTTTTGCTAAAATATTATTATTTATTTAGAGAAAACTGAGTGTACAATAAAGACAGGAAAGATGCATTCCCATAATACTAACAATTCCCACACAATATTAGGCAGGTGGTTTTAATATTGTGGCTGATCGGTTTGTATTTGTGCACTCTATGCTTACATAGCAATGCTGTCCTACATTCATTTCCAGGTAAGTTAATTTTTTCATTTTTCATTTATGTATTGCTGTGGTGGGTTGGCTCCCTGCCTGGGATTGGTTCCTGCCTTGTGCTCTGTGTTGGCTGGGATTGGCTCCAGCAGACCCCCGTGACCCTGTGTTCGGATTCAGCGGGTTGGAAAATGGATGGATGGATTTATTTATTGATTTATTTATTTATATTTATTAACTCCAAGTGTTTGAGTAACTCATATTGGGAATCTGTGCAGCAGTTCTGTACCCATTTATGTACAAATGCCTGCCTTTGAAAAGGGAGAAGTAATGTTTAAAAAATTTTTAAAAGCTGGAAAACAAGTTTTGCAGGCACTTAATTAAGTTCAGCAAAATACATTCTTCGGATATTTCAGTTTCTTACTACTGATCTACTTGACCCATTCCTCATAGTATAGCCATTTCTGCTTTTTGAGTTTGTTTTCATTTTCATCTATTTTCTTTGCTTTATTTTGATTTTTGTTTGTGATTTTATTTTTAATTGTTTTGTTATTTTTTGTTTTTATGTTAATGTTCTTAGTTTGCATTTCCACTTGTTTGTATTTTTATTTTTTGTTTGCATTTTCATAATTTTTGTTTTCATTTTCACAATTTGTGTATATTTTTTTAATTTTAAGGCCACTGTAATATATTGTGCTTTAGATGCTTTAGTTTTTTTCAGGTTGCCAAAAAAGAGGTAGTACTCAACCAGTCCAACAGAAAAGAATAGAGTATGACCATATCCCTATTATATAGATATATTTTAATAACTCAGTCTAATACAGTGGTTTTCAACTTCAGTCCAGGGGAAAATGCAGGTTTTTATCTCAGCCATATTATAATCGGTGAGTTATTGTTACTTTTAGTTGATTTCAAAGTTTAGTTATCTGGCCAATGAACAAGTCAAGTCAAGTTGGGGAGCATGCACTGGTACATTGCGTTGCCGCACCCACTATACGACGAAACAACTCAGGATCCCAGTTGGCAACCCCCCAGGCAAACACGCGTTCCAGTCCCACCTTCCAGAAATGACCCTCTATCTTCCGCAGCCAGGTGTTACGTGAGCGACCCCTTGGCTTGGTCCAGTCACTTGCGTCCCCAACAATGAGGATCTTATGAGCCGGATCACCCTCGGGGAAACAGACTGAAGGAGGAAGTTAATTAAGCTCTCAGTTCAAAAACAATTTGCATACAGGATAAAAGCCTGGTTGAATCAAAATCTATGGAAGTTGCCCTTCTCCACTCTAGGATAAATGTAAGACATCAGAATGTCTGAAAAAAAACAGAGGCAGAATGTGGAAGCAAGCTGACAATCTAAGCAGAGAGTTGTGCAAACCATATCTTGTGTCACAGTAACTGTAATTTGATTACAAAATTTCACCCAAGGATCACAAGGATCACAGTTTAAAAACTGTGTGTAACAATTATGAGTTATAAACTGTAGCAGTACAGGAAACTGAATTTTTCGTATGACTTCCGTTAACGTTACCTTTATAGTTATATGCTTAGTGGATGCTTTTATTCAAAGTGACTTACAAACAAGATCAACACAGTCTAGTAAACAATAGGCTGGTGGACTGTTTGGGAACATATGTAATGGGACAGGTTACAAAATTAATCATCACAAGTGAAGAGCTCAGAATAAAACACAAGCTAAGCTCTTAAAAATAAAGGTGCCAAAGTGGTACTTCAGAGCAATACCATAGGAGCTGCAAGAATTTTTACATGAACCAGTGAGAAGTCAAGCAAAATGACACCTTTAATTGGGTGACTAAAAAGATTACAAAATGCAAGCTCTCAAGGCAGCTCAGGTCCCTTCTTTAGGCAAGATGTAAGAATTGGCCTTAGCTGCCTCGAAAGCTTGTATATTGTAACCTTTGTGGTTATCCAATAAAAGGTGTCATTTTATTTGACTTCTCATTGCATTCATAATGGCTAACATGGCACAACACCCTAGTACTACATGAACCAGAAAATACACACACATAACTCTAGTTCTCAAGTCTTTAAAAGCCTTAAATGGCCAAAGCCTTTCTTACTTATCTGAATGTATCTTACTTACAAACTAGAGAGCACATTGAGATCTCAAGATGCCAGCCTATTTAAGATTCCATTGTTTAATAGAATAACAATGGGAGGTCGAGGTTTTAGTTACGGGCCCGAAGCGATGGAATGATCTGCCTACATACAGTAAGAGATGACTTTTAAATCATGGCTGAAGACTCAATACTTTAGTCAAGCACACCCTGACTAGAGCTGTGAAATATCTCTGGAATAGCTGTACATACTACATTTCTGTTTGTTAGTTATTTGTACAGAAATATAAATAATACCATATTTGTAAACTGTTACTAACCCTCCTCTATTCTGTCTCTTCTTGATATTTTGATGTGGCCTTTGATGCCAAAGCTCTCCTGCCAGGCTGATCTCCTGTGTATGAACAGGTCATCTCAGATAAAGAGCACTGGAATCATTGTATGCACAGATTCTCTCATCAAATTGGACAACTGAGCACAGAATGCCCATTAGGGTACATGGCTAGTCGGCTGAGGTCTCCATGACTGTGACTATTTCTGACTTTATTTTTGGTTTTCTCTTTACAATTTTAATCTCCTCAATTAATTAATGGACAGATATTGCTAGTTTCCATTTATGTTTAATTAGTTACTACCTTGTTTCTCTATGTGTTTTAACAAATCTGTATTTTATGTTCATTACTTCTGTATTTAGTAATTACTATAATCTATACTTGTACTTTAACTGAGAATTGTTCACAGTGCTTTGTGCCTACACTCAGTAAAATAAGTTGTAATGTAATGTAATAGGAAATATTTTTGGTTCGCAAAAGGACCATTCGCATGAAGGTTCCCAAAAAAAATAAGAAAAAAAAACTCATTTAGATCTGTTACACGCTCCATAATTAAACATGAATAGATGAAAATATACTTGTGACATATCAATTGGTTCCTGATTATAAAGGGACTCTTGCGGCTTGTAATAACTTATAATAACACATACTGCTCTGTCCTGCTAACAAGCCCACTACATGTTAAAGATTTCTTTTTTATTAGGAACTTTTCCAAAGCCCAAAGAATCTTTACAAAAATTAAATGGTTCTTTGTCCAAGCAATGAATTAGTGCGTAACCACTCCACTCAGTAAAGTGCTATTAAAGATCCAGTATTTTTCTAAGTGTAGATACAATTCATAGGTTGCAAATTCTAATAGCTAATATCAGTTAGATAGAAATTCACCAAACAAGAAAGCCTTCAAACGCTATTTAAACACATTGAGGAAGCTGAAATTTTAAGAGCACGTGGGCAGCTTTTTCCACCTACCAGGAGCTACACATGAAAAGTGTTTAAACTGAGATTTGATACTACACAGAGGTGCCATCACTAGTTGCTGTCTATCATCAGACCTGAGTGGTCGAGAAGGTGCATAGGACCTCACAAGTGAATCACCTGCAGTGGTTTGGTGACACATGCCGGTACTCCTGTCAACTGCGACCTGCAGTAATCCACATGTGGCAACACCAAAGCCTCAACCAGGAGTTGTACTACTCTGCCAGATACAGTCTGACCTTTTGGATATTGTATAGAGTGAATCTGCAAGACTGAGAGACCAAAGCAATATGGTCTCTGAAGGACAGCTGGTCATCAATCACCATCATAATATTGTGTACCTACTTGGTGAGTGTTAACAATAATGAGCCAAGCTGAACATAGATGGGGTGCTGAATAGACAGACAGGATAAGATAACAACAAGGTCTGTCTTTGCCAGGTTGAGTTGAAGATTATGTTCCTTCATTCAGGTTGCAATATCAGTGAGATATGTGAAGATTCTAGCTGATACCATGTGGTCCTTCAGTGGAAACCATAAGTAGCTGCATATTATCAGCATAGCACGGATAAGAAAAACCATGGAATTCATTGATGTGGCCTAGTGAGGAGATTGATAGATAGAAGAGACTATCTTTACCCTCTTTATCAGTCTTTAG
Organism: Erpetoichthys calabaricus; assembly: GCF_900747795.2. Lineage (NCBI taxonomy): Eukaryota > Metazoa > Chordata > Cladistia > Polypteriformes > Polypteridae > Erpetoichthys > Erpetoichthys calabaricus. Next base: position 280,492,703 of record NC_041395.2, read on the forward strand.
GGTGCTTGCCCATCCTTGACATCTCATCATGCAAGGAAATACAATAGAATCTGCCCAAGAGGTAGGACTCAGACCACTTAATGACAGTCACAGTGACTGCATGGTCAGAGAAGGTGGCAAAAAGGCTCTGGTGGTTGACCAGCAGAGGAGAGACCTAGTAGGATGAGGACAGAATTTCTGTCATGCTACATTGAAAAGTGAACCAGCATAGCAAATTTACAGTATACTACAACACTCTCTTCCTTTCTCATGACGTAGCTACATGACAATTTAAATGATGCTTGTCCATGTATCTGCTACTGACGTCGCCTTCCGCCGTAACTAACTGGCCATTATTGGTGCCCAGGTTTATCAGCTAACCAGCGGTAAACCGAACGTTTCGATCTAATGCGGACACCTAACACATGTTCCTTAGTAGGTGGAATAAGAGGCAGCAAAAAATTAAACAATATACTCGGTGATTATACATGATCGATTTGTAAGCCAAGTTCAAGAGTCGGAGAGCTGCAGGATATCGCATGGAAGAATTTATACCATTAAGTTCAGGGCTGTTATATACCTGGCAGGAATGTCTTTGGAATGTGAGATCGCGCGTACTCCATGCTCCAGTAACTAGACCGAAAATCGAAACTGTCTCCTGGGGAAATTAGGCAGCAACGCTAAGATTTTCTAAATGTGCAAACTTTACAAAAAACGTAATTTTAAACAGAGCTGTTCTCATACTGGGGATGGGTAAATTGGCAAAATCTGTCTTCGGGGGTGACGTAATATGACCGCTTCTCTACGGAAAGCCGCCTAGCACAAAATAATTCGCCTCCATCGTCAGGGGCGTAGACACATGCACGAGCAAGGCACACAATACGCTTCTGTCTCGGGTTAAGTTTTTTTCATTGTGTAAATTGAAGAAGGCAGGACTTGAAAGCAGACTCCCCGCCTTTGTCTAAATAATTCATGCTCGGCAACCGAGCTTTGAGTTTACATATTGTTTCCTTGTTCTGACACTTATAGTTGGCACTTGGCTGTTCGGTTCTAGAATTATTAGACTCCCAGGGGCACACCATTTCTCAGAAGGATGACCGAGACCTCAAGTCCGGCCAAACCTGACGTGTTTCAGTCCATTCAGAAAGGAGACGTAGAACGCTGCGAGATTTTAATTCGGCACAATCCGTCTGTTTTGACACTGAAAGGTAAGCGGAACTGCTTTTAACCCCTTCGATTGTCGCAGCTACGGTGCCTCAGAAAATACCGATGAAGAAAACTGAACAATTATCTAATCATATGTGTAATGCATCGCCTTTTTAAAGTGACGGTTTCAATTATCTGACATAGTATAGCCCCTCAAAAATGGTAACCGGCACATTTGAAACTTCGCTTAGTCTGAAAGTAAACAATGCATTTTAATTAAAGTTTGCGTATCCTGCAGATAAGTTTTCTGAACAAAATACTTTTTTTTGCAAGTACATAGTTTCAACATTTTATATATATAATTGCATTATATATATAATATTTAATAAATTACATATATATATATATATATAATATAAGTGTGTGTGTGTGTGCGTGCTGCTCGTCCAACCTGCTGTTTTGTCCTGTTAATGTTTACTGCTGCTGGGATATGCGCTAACATCACCATCCCAATCCCCAGACCCATCCTGGATTGCATTTAAACAGGTTTGGGAATATATGTGTGTAGTGCAGTTTATCCTATAATTTTCTTTGCACATAGAGTGCAGTAATGCAAGGTGGCAGTATTAGCTGCTAGTGCAGGATCCATCCCCAGAAGTAATGCCACACCATTTCTCCTTAAAATGTGCACTCTTCTTTCTCTCCCTATTGATTCTTTCTTCTAATTTGGCTTTGGCCTCGTTTCTTTCCTTGGCTGCCCTCATTATACTTTCATACATCATACATCTTTACCATCCAGTGCACCAGAGAAGACAAAACTGGGAACACTCCTAAAATTACTTCAACAATGCTACAGTGGAATGGGGTATACAATAACTACATTGTCAAGCATTAGATTACAAATAGTTCCAGTAGCACCTATCAATCACTCAAAAAAATTTTAACAAAGGTAATTCTTTTAAGACTACTTGTTTTATGAACCCACTTTTGGCGGCTCTACATTAAAAAGAGCACATTTATTTTGCTTTGCTTTTGTTTATTTTAGCCCACAGTCTCTCTAGCCCCTCAACTGGATTATGCAGGTCAGAAAATGAAAGGATGGGCAGATGTAACATTTTTTAAAGTAATATATCAATGTAGAATTGTAGATTAATGAAGATTATTATCAAATGAAGGAAATGTGTCGGGAAGACTAATTCTGTATAGTTTATCAGAGGGTAACCTTATTTGTGGAAAATAAGTGATCAAAGAATTTTTAAAAAATGACAGAAATCCAGTACATTCTCTTTTAGATAAAGGATTTGTATTAGGTTTGGCTAAAAAAGTGATTTTTTGAAAGTTGAGATACTACTTAGTTGCCCAGTGTAGTAGTGTCTAACATAAAGTGGCATAAACTGCCCGTTCTCCTTCAGTACTGATTAAGTTGAGTAGGCAAAAATGTAGGCATTTGGATGTCTGCAGTGATATTTCAGACACATCCTTTCAATTTTGGACCTTGTACATCTCAAGAAATCCCATATATACTATCCCTGTAATTTGGAGATGTGAAGAACAACAGCAGCAATAGTAAAATACAGAATAGTTTTATTTTGTACTTAACATCTGATAGCAATGTGGTGGTGTTTGTGGTTAGTCGAAAATTTGTGAACTGGTACAGTCCATAGCTGTATAGTTCTTTATTGGTCAATAATAAGTGGGTGTGTGTAGTACATCTGTATAGATGGTATACCATGCATTTTTTCCATTTTTCACAAGACAACTAGTTACAATAAATATTGAGAAGCAGGAAGATACTGATCACTTGTTTTACAAATAAAATAGGGAACTGCATTCATATTCATTTGAGCACACAGAGTAAACTTGCAGAGAAGGCTTCATGGCATCAGTCATATAGATTTTTAATGATGCCCCATGGCACAGCCACCAAGTATCATGTATCTGTTCCTCTAGGGAGGCAGTAGTCTCCAGATGATGTGCCGCAGACTGCAGTTGATATCCATCAATGTTCCGTTGTTCTTATTATACAGCAGGATCGGGATAGGTGTTGATATGGTACAAGTACTCCCAGGAATGGTTAGATGTGGACCCATGGGAATATAGCATTATATAGGCTTTCTTAAATGTATGCAGTGGCTATCTTGGTTTTTGTTTACATATTCAGACCTGCTCTAGCAGTGAGGGCACATGACTGATAAATAGTTGGAGTTAGTCAGTGACAGATATCCAAATGGACAGCATAAATGAAGGCACTGTGTCATTGTGTGAAGTGGTACCGGACAATTAAATGAGGGTGCCATATCTCAGAAGACAATCTCCTGACACAGTGTGGTTGTTGCTTTTTTCTAGCTAGCCCAATACCCAGCTTGAGCATAACAAACATGCCCAGTAATATTAATCTGTCAATCAGATTTTTATTAAACTGGACCACTTCTTTAAAATCAGAGTATTTTACTGTTACATAAGGTGCACCATATCCGTGTGTGTATGTAAGTGAGTGAAATATATACATGTATTATAGGCTTTGCAATTCACTGGCAATGCACATAGCAATTATGTTTCCTCCCTCCTGCCTTACACTCAAGGCAGTTGGGAAAGGTTCCAGCCCCCCTCCATGAGCATAAAATGGATTAAATATTAAGCTTAAATAAAGTAGAGGGTGGCACAGTAGTATATACATTCTTCTGATTCACAGATAATTTGAATTCTGCTCAATGTTGTTGTCAGTTATCATTTTCTCCCCATTGCTGTGTTTTTTTCCTGAAAAGTTGGGTTAACTTTCACGTGTGAAAACCACATGCTGTATGTTATCTCATTATTCTAAATTAGCCCCATGTTTGCACAATTAGTAGATAGATCTTCAATACCCCAATCCCTAAACTGGGTTAAGCAGTTTTGAGAATGTTTCTGTATGCATTTATGTGTTAAAAGAAATTAAAAAAAATATATTCCTGTTCTTCCTGTTGAAGTTCATTTTAGTTATTAAACATTGCCCATAGGCAAATTTCATAGTAAACTGCATATACAGTGCACTACTGTTTTCAGATAAAACTGGGAGGTACTGGTAGAATATATCATTCTGTCAACCACAGACAACAACGTTTATTTATATAGCACATTTTCATACAAATTATGTAACCCAAAGTGCTTTACAAGATGAAAAGGGAAAAATATAAAAATAAGATTAGGCAATACTAAGTAACAACGAATAAAGTAAGGTCTGATGGCCAAGAGGACAGTAAAAACAAAAAGCAAAAAAACTCCAGAAGGCTGTAGAGAAACAACAAAATCTGCAGGGGTTCTGAGGCCACGAGACCACTCAGCCCCCACTGGTCTGCCTTTACTAGGGACTTTCATTGTCAGATGCATCTTGAAGTGACAATTGTCTTCAATGTTTTTACCAGGTTTTGCGCATAGTTTTTGCCCTTTTGTACGTGTCAAGGCTGACAATGATGCACCTCAAAGGGCTTTGCGAGATGTCAAAGAAATACTTATATGTAAGAAAAACAAATTTAAATTAGATGTGAAAAATAATGGATAAATACTATACAAAAAGTAAATAATACACACTTACTTAAGACATATATTATTAAGAGAAATTGAGTGCATAATGATGGCCCGATTATAAGGTCAGTTGACCAGGGTGGACTGATAAAATAAAATAAAAAATCCAGTTAAGCTGGAGAGAAAAACAAAACCTGTAGGGGTAGAAGGCCAAGAGACCGTACTGCCCCCACTGCAGTTTTTTTTTATTTCTTTCTAAAATCTTTGTCTTAAATGATTAGATGTAGTGGGTCTTGTGGTGGGTTGGGGTATCCCCTTTCATTCAAACATCACTGGGGGCTCCACAGGACTTTGTTCAGGTGGAGGAAAAGAAAATGGAGAAAAGTAAAGCTTAATAAAGATTGCAGATTTGTAAAAGAGTATAATTCTGTGCATAACTAGTTTATTAAGGATAGAGCTAAATTGTAGTTATGAGAAGGACAAATTCAAAAAGTGGATTCTTAGGAATTTTTTTTTTTAAATGAACCATGGTTTTAGCCAGGCGTATCTCTGTTGGTAAAGTATTCCCGATTTTTGGATACTGCCTTACCACTTCTTTTATGCTTGGTTCTTGGAATAATAAACAGATCACTATTAGACGATTGTCATGTAGGAGGATAGGCACTTCAAAATATAGGTGTTAGAAAGATTATTTAAAGGTTTATATACCATCAGTAGTATTCTAAAGTCCAAATACTGCTAGATCTACATTGTTTTGAATTTATATTAATTTGAAATTTGTCTTTTTTTATGGTGACTAGTCTAATTTGTATTTTTATGTGTCTTCATCTGTTAAATTTTTATTCTAATTGTGGATTTGTTACATTGCTCTGAGCCTGGCATTCAGATTGAGTAAAGAAGGAAAACTGCATTGTTTAGTTATTTTTTAAAACTATGAATGAAAATTAAAAGTGGCTATTCAGGTTGGACAGGTGTGTCTATTCCTAAAAGGTTTGCTTGTTTCTCCTGTGACCTTTTTACAGAACAGGAGCACTTAAGAGTCAAAGGTCCACATTGCTGATTAACTTTGACATGTTTGAAACTTTTTACAGTGCATATATCCCTTAGCTTGCATGACTGCATAAATACCATTACCTTCTTATTTTCTCCCAGGCTGGAGTGGATTTACACCACTTCACTATGCCACATTTCAGGGAAGCAAGGTATTGGTTAATATATTGCTGCAATTTGGTGCTGATCCTAATCTACCTGATGATGCAGGGCAAACACCATTTCACTTTGCTTGCAGGTAAGTAACAATTAGCATAATATGGTTTTTATTTTACTATACTGACAGAATGGCAGTACAGCAGCCAATAATTTTGGTGTTGGCAGTGATTTATTGAAAAGACACAATCCTACAGAGAGAACTTTGCTTTGTAGTCATTGTTCTGTACCTACCTGTAATCAAATGCATTCATAAAGAAATTAATAACCCATGGAATAGCTTTTGATTCAAGTGTTGCCATCTAAGTTGTAACTAGATAGCAAGATGAATAAAATAATACTTGTGGAGATTGTTCTTAAACACGGACATTAAATATGTGCCATAAAAAGTGCTAAAGTAATATTATTAGTAGTAAATAGGCTGTCTGAATTATTTATTAGGCATTTGACAATTTTAGCCTATTTAACACAGTATAATTTATAAATAGAGAACTGAATTTACTCTGAGTTACTTTTAAAATCCAGTAACAGTAAATTATTTGAAATAGTGGACCAAAATCAAAGGAACTCCCCAAAGTAGACTGTATATAATATATTTTTGTTGCGAATTAGCGAGAAATCAAATAGTCTTTTTTTTATGGCAAAATGTTAAGATAGCTAGTTTACACATGAGAAAAGCACATTTTCTTTTAAATTAATGCCAGAAACATTTACTGAATGTCCTTGCAATTGATTGTACACCAAATGTAAGACCTTGTGCAAATTTAAATTCAATGGAGAGGTGAAAGCATTTGGGCATAGCTAAAGGAACCAATGTGAAGCCTCTGGTTTATCTCAGACTGGGATTATAGGGACATTTTTAATTTCAATAGCAGCCAATCTGACCCAACAAAGCATGTCAGTCCCATTCACATAATTTCTCAATAAAATAACATCATGTCTAGTTTTTAAGGATTCGTAAACTACTGTCTAACATAGTAATTCGTAATTTATTCCTTAAGTACTTGATATATAATTTCATAGGCATTCTGTCTGTGAAAAAGATATCCTCTGACATCTTTTTATTTTTATGAACAGTATCTAAATACAAAATTGCCTGACACAGCCATAACAAAATGATACATGAAGTATTTTGGATGTGATAAAAAGAAAATTTTTTCACAAAATTCAAAACAAAAATTTAAAAACCGCAGCAGATGTCCATGTTTGCCAACTAGCCCGTGGACGAACAGTATCATCTTACAGTATGTTGAGAAAAAGTACTGTTAAATAATGTTTTCATAATAATAATATATAAATTTGTTTTCAGAAATATTATGCTACTATTATAGTATGTATGGTCCTAAAAAGGTAATAGTATATGGCATTGTATATTAAATATTTATGACTTTTATTGAATATTCATACATTGCAGACGTGGAGATGTTCACATCATACACCAGATGATGAAACATGGAGCAAATGTAAACTTAACTGATCATCACTGGAAAACAGCTCTGCACCATGCCGTGTCAGGTGGAAATCTGTGAGTCTTTGTTATTGAAAACAGCTTAGTAGTGTTACGCTTTTTTTATGTTCAGACAAAAAATATATAGTTTAGTTTATACATTCTCTATCTTCTCACTATGAAAGTAATAGATATGTGGATATTTAAATCATTTTTGAGTGCTGTTTTTGAAGTTAGCTGATATTAGAGATTAGAACATTAGAACAATTTCAACCCAGCCAGCTTGGCAACTCTATTCACACTATTTTTCAAAAATAACATTAACTCGTAATTTGAAGGTCCCTAAAGTCCTTCTCTCTACTACACTAATTAGTCATTTATTTAATGTGTTTGTTGCTCTTTGTGTGAAGGAAAGCTTTCTAACGTTTATGTGAAATATGCCCTTGACAAGTTTCTAACTATGTTCTTGTTGAAGTTATTTATTTTTAAGTAACAGCTAACATCTGCTGAGCTAATTCCCTTCATAATTTTAATCAATGTAATCATTTTCCTTTTAATCTGTTTGCTTAAAATGAACAGGTTCAGCTTCTTTAATCTCTCCTCATAGCCCATACCTCTCATTCCCAGAATCAGCCTAGTCACTCTTCTCAGAACTTTCTCTGCACTGTTTTATTTGTAACATGAAGACCAAAACTATACGCAAGCTATATAACCAAACATCCTAATGTAGTTACAGTTAATCATCTTTGCACATAAGTTTTATTACTTCAGGCTTTATTTTGGAAGACTCCAATGTCCTGTTTTTGTTTTTGTCAGTTTCTTAATGCGAGTCCATTTAATTCTTTTCATTCAGTTTCTGTTTTAGGTTTTGGTTTCTCAGGCTCAAAGTCTACTGATGCTCGCATCTAAATTTTTTTATAATTGCTTTTGTGATATTATTAAAACATGTTCTTCATTTTCTTAAACAATAAATCAATTTCTTGATTTGCAAAGAATCATAATTATTCCCAGTACTATTTCCAAAACTGCATATCAGGCCAGTTTATAGTTTTCATATTCCAAAAGTGCATACAGATATGGATAAAACATACAGTTTTCAGTCTGCCACTTCTGGGGTTCTAAGGCAGCAGCACTAACTACTTTGCAGTTGTAGTAAGTAAAGGTGTTAACTATAGAAGGAAAGAACTATCTTAATACATAATTCGCCTGCCTCCTCACTCACTCACTTACTCACTCACGTCCGTCCGAAGCCAAATGTACAGTCGCCTTCTGCGCAGCTGCCCGAAAAACCTTACAAGACCGACATCCAACCCCAACATCGCGGCAGGCGGCGGATTTACGGCCGCAAAAATTCAAAGAGAAAGGCGACTTCGATTAAAGCTCTAGAGGCCTGAAAGGCGATTTCAACTACAGTTCGAGGCCTAATTACGCATTCTGATTCAATTACACATTCATTCAATACACCTATATCAGGTTTGTGGTGCTTATACTTATTATTATTCCATATTGTACTGGAACATTCATCATTTAATATTATACTATAGGCCTGGAAAATTCATCAACTAACAGTACAAGCCTGTACAGTAATGAGTAAAGTGGACTACAATCATTACAAAACAACTTCTTCGTTACTTATCATTTGTTCTTCATACACTGCTGACACAAACTCGTGCCCATTTCATCTTACGTTGTCAAAACGGGCTCTTTGTCTAGTATCTTATAAAGAACTATATAAAGAACTATCCTATTAGGGTTTGTTTTGACTACTAATAGTATTATTAGCTTTCTCAATTTTTATGGATTATGGTATCATTTAAGCAAAATACAGTAAGTGTCATTTTGGGATCAGGGAATATTTGTTTTTCTCTGATTTGAATTAATGGAACTTATATGTTCAGATTTCAAATACTTTGTTTAGGAAGGGGTTTTCAGGAACAGATTAGCTTTGTAAAGCAGGGGAAAATTACGCAAATAATATACAACAATTGAGTGAAATCGTTTAAAATTCATTTTTTTATTTTCGAGTGGCTGATTTTTTAAAATAGGAAGACCTAACTTTTAAAATGACAGGGAAATCTACATGTATCAATAAAATCACGTGATCTTTGCAAATGAAATTAGCTTATAATATCTCAGTTTGGTTTCAATTTATAGTAAACAGATTTTTTATCTGAATGGTATAGATTAAATTATTGAGGAAGAAACTTCTCATAACAGATATCTGGAGTCAAGAGAGACATATCTCAAATAAGTCTAAACTAGAGATCTCTTCTAAGAAATTTGCATGATCCCAGCATACATCAAATACCTTCTTGCATCTCACTTCTTATGGTGCTTGATTAGTGCCTAAAGTCTTGGAATCAATGAGTAAAATGGGTCTCCAACTCACCACTCAGGTGTCTTTGGGAAATTAACTATACAAATAGAAAATTGCTCTGTGTTTCTTAAAATGTGGACTTGGTGATTCTCACCTAAGCTGTGTTACACTCTGTACCAAACTTCACCAGTATACAATGCCATTTGGAACAACAACAACATTTATTTATATACCACATTTTCATACAAAGAATATAGCTCAATGTGCTTTGCAAGATATTAAAGAGAAAGCTACAAGAAAAGAAAAGCCCAATTAGATTGGGTAGTAATATTAATGAATAAGTATTAAAGAAAATAATTAAATCTATATTTATAATCATAAAAAAAAACAAACTGTATAGGGGTTCCAAAGCCAAAAGTCCGACCAGCAGAGCACAACATAATTTTCTAAGAGCAGAGGTCCAGTGCTGAATCTACTCTTGCTTCTTAATAACTTGTCCATTAAAAGCACAGTTATTGTTTTCTTCTCTGCAACTCAAAATTATAGTGAGGCTTTCCTCTTTATCCACCTGTACAAAAACAAAACATCATGACACCCAACCAGTTTGTTCAGAATATCTATTAAGATGGAAATCTCCAAAGTGAAAGAGAGAGAGAGGGAGAGAGTGCCAAGAGTGAAAAGACTTGTTTCATAGCCCATTCTCTTTGTAGAGTTTTATGCAATTTTTTTTTTTTTTTTTTTTTTTTTTTTTTTTTTGCAGTTTTTAGGCTTCCATACTGATTTTGCATTTCTCATAGGCTTGTCAGCTACAGATGTCATGGTTCAAATTCCAGGAATTAGTTTCCATTGCCATCTATTCTGTGTTGTCTGTCATTGTACCCATCCTAGTCTCTACACCTTACAGATTATGAACCAATATGGCTACATTCAGCAACTTTTTCAGTCCTAAATCAATTGGGCTACATGGGTCACTCAGCCACCAGACTCTCACTGATAAACACCATCAGCAGTACTGGATGTCATTATTTCTATTCTCAGCAATGTTTATCAACATTTACAAAGACCTTTAAGGCTTATTTTTTATGATTGCTTTTTGATCTGACCTGTTTCCTTACAACAGCTGGCTACCAGTAAAGAGTATAAAGTACCCAGTAATGTAACTCTAGTAATCATTGAGGCATATAAGCCAGCTTATCTTGCCAGATATAGAAATGCTAGGTAATTTAATATTGATACAGTATATAATGGGCTCTCTCACAAAATGCTATTTGATTAAGTATCAGATATTGAATTACAAAAATGTAATTATGAAAAAAATGTATATCCTTGTGAGACTAATCTGATTTACAATATATATACTAAAGTTACCACACCCTCCCTTATCATTGTTGTGTGTCAGAAGGTACAGCACACATCCTGTCCAGATCTGAATGCACAAACCGGCAAATACTTTATGGACTGTCCTTTTCTATGCCAAAAGCAAAAAAGTCAACCACAGAGACAAGAAACGCAGTTTACAGCATTCCAAGCATTGTATACCCAGCAGTTTACTTGTGACAAACATCTAAAAGACTCCTAACACTTATACAGGAACATTGCAATGCAATCAGAAATAAGGACCCATTGTCACAGATATACACATATACAAGTTCCACAGGACACACGTATAAGTGGGATACTGTGAAAGTAAAATTCATGACCAATACTGTGTTCTAGAGAGCTGGCTAAATCTTGGCTCTGTAATGAAAACACCATTAACAAACACTTGGACTTTTGAACCAAGCATGTGCAGGCTTATAAAGAAGAACATACAAATAATAAAAAAAATACTTTATATATAACACTATATATACAGTATATTAAATGTTCCAGTCTTGTAATTTGTGAAGTTTTTTCTTATATCCTGTTACATGGTAAAATATGGAAGGAACAAAACTAAAGATTGCATATTTTAGACTTGTTTGTTCTTGTTTTTTGTGGCAATCTTGAACATTTTGTCTTGTGCTGCTCTTGCAATTTCAGATGTGCCATAAGATACTTGGAAGATATGGGCATCTTCAGTTATTGTGATACAGACAAGTTTCTACTCACTCCTCTGCACCTTGCTGCTTCTATGGGAAATACAGATGTTGTACAGTATTTATTAAGGAATGGCGTAGGTATTAAAAATTATATTACAAATCCAATTGCTATGAATGGAAAGTTTTTTTTTTTGTTTTTATTTTCAGAATGTACGTTTCTTTCTTGTTACAGACTATGCTGTATTGCGCGTTTGGGTATTATTATGTTAATGGTACTGCTGTGTGGTAGATTTCTCTTTGGTGCATATCCTACACTTGAATGTTGTCTGTATAGAGTTTATTTACTCTCCATGTGCCTATATGTGTTGTCCTCCAGGTATTCCAGTGCTGCCCCCACGTTCCTAAAAATATGCATATTAGATTAATAGAAGATTCTAAAATTCACTAATGTAAGAATGAGTGTTGGTGTGTTACTGCATTCAGTGATGTATTAGCACACTGTTTAGCACTGCTTTCAGCCTTGCACCTACAATCTGGTGCTGAAATAAGTGGGTTTAAGAATGTTATGTTATATTAGGAGAGTAAAACAAAAAGCGCATATTATTGAAGGAAATTGCATATTCAGAATTTATTTAGGAAAACAAAACCAAGTGAAACATTTGTTTTCTGTGTTTTGCATATGTTTGCAACTTTATTTTAAATATTGAATAAACGGCAATGAGCCCTGGCCAGATGTCCACATAAAGTCAGACCTTTTCATGGCCTAATGTGCTTGTTAACTGAAGTAATTCAGACACTACCTGATCTGCACTCCATAGCAAGAAGCATAACATACTTAATCCAGCAGTGAAGACACAACATACAATGAATCTAAATGGAAAAAGAAAGTATCTTAATAACATTGTCATCATATTTCATTAATGTATGCCTCAAGTGATAATAGCAGAGTTTTTTTAAGGCTTGCAGGGTGCAAATCCGGCTTGAGTACCAATCATGTAGTGACTTCATTCTTGCAGTACTCTGTAAATTATTCACGCATGCACAAAGCAGATCAGACAGTGTTTTAAAGTGAGAGGTGTAGAACGCTTACAGTAATAATAATAGTAATTCTTTACATTTATATAGCACTTTTCTCATTACTCAAAGCGCTTCAGTGAGTTGGGAGGCACTTCAACTATTACTAATGTGTAGTATCCACTTGGATGATGCGATGACAGCCGTTTTTTCACCATTATGCCCACCACACATTAGCTTTTAGGTGGTGAAGTGGTGATAGATAGAGACAATTAGAGACAGGGGATGATTAGGAGGCCAGAATGACTAGTCGTAGTGACAATTTAACTTGGACATTGGGACAGTATACATACATGAGAATTTTGCGCATGTGTGATGCAAATTGGGCAGGTAGCACAGATCGGTTAATAACATCCCAATAAAAAATTGCCTGCTAACGCTCTGTGATATCGTGCTGGCCTCAGAAAACATCATGGGGTCGTGGGAAAAAAAATTAGTCTAAGCTGGCCTCATGGCAGATTTTCAGGGAAAAATTCAGTACACAAGGTCACCAACAAACCCTGCAAATTTGCTGCAGAAAAAAAACTTGGGCAGATTTTGCCAATCAACACTATTGGCTGCTGTAACACCTTTATTGAAGGCTTAAATAATTTCTAATATTTAACACTAGTGGAAAATGAGACCACCAAGTTTCTGGTGGTGGAAATGTCTTGCAGCTAGCACCTTAACACCTAAACTTAGGATGCCGTGGTCGAAACTTGATATACGAAAATATTTTAAAAAATCATGTCTCAAATAAATAGACTTCCTGGTATTAAAATAAATTTAAAAAATGTAATCAGTGTTTAACTGCTGTGACTACTGTGTTTGAAAATTTAGGACTTTAAAAGCTCAGAACACAAGCTTAGATTTAAACTCCGAAAATCATATATCTCTTTCCTTGAAAGTTCTAAATCTGTATGTCAAATTTTGTGAACTTGTGAGCACAGGTTTGGTTGGGTTAGCGTTGACCTTAAAAGCTCGATGTATGTAGCATGGAGAAAGTGAAAAAGCCACCTAATTAAATACTAAACATGTTCAGAGGAGAGGTGCTGGGTATAATGGGAGAAGGATGGTAAGGATGGAGCTGCCAGGTAAGAGGAAAACAAGATGGCCTAAGAGAAGATTTATAGATGTGGTGAGAGAGAACATACAGGGTGTAACTGAGCAAGATACAGAGGACAGGAAGATATGGAAAAAGATGATCCGCTGTGGCGCCCCCCCCCCCCAGTGAGTGTAACTGAAAGATGAAGAAGATTAACTAAAACCAAGAGTGACTTAATTAGTTTTGTACCTGTTTGGAATAAAAACCTATAGCTATAGAAGTCTCCCAGGACTGCTCTTGACAGCCACAGAAGTATATTAGTAATGAAATAAAGTGAACCTACTTGCTAAATATTTTGCCAAAACTTATTACATTTGTTTGATTTTGAAAAAAAAATAAATCCAAGTCTTATGTGGCTAATCATTCTTTAGATTTTATTGCTGGAGCTCTTGTATTTATGAAATAAAATGGATAATGTACAGCTGAGTTTTGTCCTTGCAGAGATGTGTGATAGATGCAGTTGATTACCAAGGCATGACTCCTATGCACGTTGCAGCAGAAAGAGGGGCAGTCGAGGTGTGCTGCCTGCTTCTACAAGCTGGTGAAAGCCAGATTCTTTATAAAAAAGACAAAAATGGTCTGAATCCCCTAGAGCTGGCTAAATTGGGAACAACATTCAGGTATGTATTTGAATTTTGACTAAATGTGTTATTATTTTCTTATTGGTTTGACAACTGTTTGATAAATGTAAAAACCAAATACTTGTATTACAGCAAGTCCATTAAGTAAAAGTAATCTTTCATTTATTTTCTTATTAGTCGTCCCCCGCGGCTACACCCATGTAGTAGTGAAATAGGACAAACTTTAAAAATTAATACACAAAAAGGTATCGCTAGCTAAGCAGAGGCAAGGTACACTCCAAAATGCAGAGACAGACCGATTTCCCACTCCTGACGTTGCGCTTCCCCCTCCCCTCAGCCCGCAGCCTCTGTCTCAGATTAGTGTGAATATATCGCTCCTGCAAGCGAACTATGATTCTTAGCACAATAAGAGATGTCACAAAATCAACTGGAATGTTCAAGCAAATTCTAGAAAAAAACCCGATCTAGATCCATTAAGAAGTTCTCTCATTCGCTAGCTAAGTGGAGGTAAGGTACACGCCCCAAGGCTGGCGTGTGAGTGAGGAGGGCCCCACCCTCATCCCCTCAGCCCACTGTGTGTCTGTCAAATTCGCACAAATGAATTGGTACCGCAAGCGAACTATGGTACTTAGCGCAATGAGAAAGGTTGCAAAATCAGCTGTAATATTCAAGCAAATTATAGAAAAAAATCACTGAAGGAACAAACTATGTTTGTTAATAGCTGCTTCTTTATGGAAGTTGATCAGCATACACTTAGCTGGCATAAGAAGTTCTTGGAACTGTTATACCCTGAATACAGTTGACACAAGCTAGCCTTTCATACGGTATACATAGTACAAAGACTACATGTGTTTTGTTTTTATTTGTTAATCTTATAAAATATTTTATTCTTATTGATCTTCAAGTAAAACTAACATTCCTGTATATCTGAATCCATTTTAGTGTAGATTACTGTATATTAAACATTGTGTTTTTTTAGGTTTAAGCACTTGTCTCTGGCCCATATTAAGACTCCCACATACCTTAGTGGCTATGAAGTGCATGGAACTACAATTCTGCATATATGCACAAAAAGCATGATCTTCATTTATAATACTGTACATTTTTAAATCTGGGGTTTCCACATACTTGACACATATGTGATTCCATTTGGGAAATGCATAATGTGATATGTAATGTAATATGCTCATATATATGCTTTGCAGAAAAGTCAATGCAGACAAAAATTGGGTGGTGCATTAACATTGGTGTGGTTGCCTAGATAGATGCATCTTTGTCTGTGTAGGAGTGCTTGTACAGTGGATATAAAAATGCTGCACACACTTTCAAAAATCGCAGATTTTGTGTAATAAAAAAATGAAACCAAGATAAATCCTGTCAAAACTGATTCCACCTTTATTGCAGAGTTGCAAACTGTACAACAGTTTGTACAAAGAAGGTGTACAAACTGTACAAAGAAGGTGAATACAATCAGTAACTGTTTAGTGAAAAATGAAAAAAAATGTACAAAAACCTGGTTGTGGCTGCATTCAGAATCTCAAATACAGTAGTAGTATAAATCTGACATCAATTAAGTTGGCTCTGATTGAGCTCAGATAAAGATTATTATGATATCCTCTTCATTGCAACATACTGCAATGAAAGGAGTTTTTAAAACATGAACAGGATCTCATCATTGAAACGTATCAATCAGGACAGGGGTACAAAAAAGTATCCAAAGCATTAAACATCCCGTGGAGCACAGCCATCAATAAGTGGAGACAGTCATCAATAAGTGGAGAAAATATGGCTCAACAGTGACATAACCAAGATCAGAATGTCCAGAATCGATGAGAAAACAAAGAGAAAACTGGTCAGAGAGACCACCAAGAGGCCTACAGCAACATTAAAGGTTCCGCAGGATTTCTTGGCAAGCATTGGTTGTTTCCTATATGTGACAACAATCAGTTGTATTCTTCATATGTCTTGATTGTGGGGTAGAGTAGCTAGCTGAAAGCATTTTCTCACAAAGAAAACCATCCAAGCTCAGCTAAACTTTGCAAAAAGGTATACCCAGTCTCTCATAACCATGTGGAAAAATTTATTATTGCATGATGAGACCAAGGTTGAATTATTTGGTCGTAATTCCAAAAGGTATGTTTGGCACAAAAATAACACAGCACATCATCATAAGAATGCCATATCCACAGTGAAGCATAGTGGAGGCAGCATCATGCTTTGCGACTGCTTTTCTTCAGCTGGAACTGGAGCTTTAGTCAGATTGGATGGAATCATGACTAGCTCCAAGTATCAGTCTATTCTGGCATAAAACCTTTAAGCTTCTGCTAGGAAGCTGATGATGAAGAGGAATTTTACCTTTCAGCATGACAATGACCCAAACCATACATCAAAATCAACAAAGCAGTGGCTTCATCAAAGGAGGAACAATGTTCTGGAATGGCCCAACCAGAGACCAGACCTTAATCCAATTGAAAATCTGTGGCGTGACATTAAGAGAGCTGTTCACAGGAGATGCCCTCGTAATTTAGAGGGGTGGGCAAAATCGTCAAGTCCAGATGTGCCAAACTGATAGACTCTCACCCCAAAACACTGAGTGCTGTAATAAAATTAAAAGGTGCTTCGATTAAGTAAAGTATTAGTTTAGTGGGTGTGCACACTAATGTAGCCAGGTTTTTGTATATTTTTTTTTTTCTTTTTTCACTAAACATTTTCTGATTTTGTTTTCACCTACCTTGTACAGATTGCAATTTTGCAATAACAGTTGATTACGTTCTGACAGGATTTGTCTTGGTTTCATTTTATTATTACACAAAATCTCTGATTTTGGCAGGGGTGTGTAGATTTTTTATATCCCCTGTATGCCTATGCAAAAAGTGTGAGCTGCCTTTTTAAATTATTATTTTCAAATTGTGTCTAATTTGTTATTTGTATTTTTTTCCATTCTTTACTTAACTAAATTAATTAATTACTAAGTGAATTACTAAATGAAACTAAATTATATTCTTGTGCTGAAATTAATACACATATTCAGTATACTGATTAGGATTGTTTAGTTAATTTGTTTTCACTTCCACTCTTTTTTATTGGACAAACTGACTACTTCCAATTGTTGGCTGCATTGTGACACTTAAAGACACTCGTAATCGTCATTTCTTTAAAACTTTTACAGTGGGCTTGAGTGCGTTTAAACCTGAATCTGAAAAGTAAAATAACTAATACACACATAAAGATAAGAAACAATACTCAAAGATATCTTTCAAGAAAATCTGCTGTATATTCTGCAAATCTATGACTATGTCTGCCTTCTATCTAAGTTTGAAAAAAAAAAAAAATTTTACCGGACAAATTAGAACTCTGTAGGACACGGTTACCTGTGATGCCACAATTATATAGTGTCTTGTGGTCTTTTAAAGTGTTCTTTGTTTTTGGAAATGGTTCATGGTATTCTCAAAGCAGATATGTCCACTAATAATAGTGATGGTCATTCTCAGACTTACTTAATCCACATTAGATGAACATGGAGAAAAAGCTTATCCTGGTAGCACTGGGCTTAATGCATTATAAAGGCATGGACAGGGTACCAGCCCAACATAGGGTCCACTAAGTCACAATGGGGCCATTTAACCAAATCTACAAGGCTTTGAAAATGTTGAAGGAAAACTGGAGTACCCAGAAGAAAACCACAGAGAGAACATGAAAACTCCACACAGACAATGTGGTGTCAAGACCAATCAATATGCACTTCTGTGGCACTTTTGTTAAGAATAGTCAAACTTTTAACTAAATATCTCCAATTTCTTAAATAACATCATTCATTCTTACAGCTTTATGTTGCCAGCTTAACTGTCTTAAGCTGCAGAAAGCTATTCTCTAAGAGGAAAACTGGTATAGTAAGGATAATAAAAATACTTATTTTTCCCAGAGTGTTTTATTTTAAAATCTCTAGATTTTTGGTACTACTCTACTGATGTAACCTTTCTTCAGCATTTTTGGCTTTTTTGGCAAATATGAGTGAAAATCTTTACATGCAAAATTAAATGATTGTTTATTTAAAGTTAGAATAGCAGAGATAACAAATTATTTGAATGACTATCTAATAACCAAAAAAAATGCCTGGCCTGGAATATTAATAAGTGCTTATTAAACTGTGAGTTTTGGACCACAAAAATACCCCAGCCCCAAAGTCTGAAATCTCCCCTTGAGATAAATTTAAAAGTGGATCTAAGCACCCCCCCACCCCCACCCCTTTCAAAAATGAATTGTGCAAGGTGTATGAAATTTCTATGCAGTCAGTAAATATATATTTATCTTTTGATACTGATGACTGAAATTAATTATTTTAATAATTATTATTTTTGTATTTTAGACACCAGCAACTTGCAAAAATTTTAGAGGAGTATAAGACAGAAGCACAAAATGGAAAGATGAATAAATCATATGGTAATTATGTTTTCTTGGGTAGCATGTTGTGTGTAAAAATGTGTGTCATATTTGTAAAAAATAATGTGTGCTTCAGCACCTGAAAATGTAGGTACTGTATATATGTTCACATTATAATTGGGTTTCCTGAATAATGTAAGGATATTGTATTTACATAGTTTGACAGATCATCTTTCCAAGCAGTATTTTGAATGTACTGGCTAGAAAGATTACCCATTAGCCACCTATCAAGTCCATATCTACATGAATATATGTTTGGTTTATACTGTATATTTAAACAGATGAAGGAAAGAAATAAATGCAACACTCATTGGAATGAAATTGAAATCTTCTTTGCTGAAATATAAATAAACAAATGAGAATAATAAGAAAACAGAACAGTACTACAACAGGGAAATAGTAAGTGTGAACATTAAAAAGTGTCATCTTGTAGTCTTATAGTATTTTGTGTCACCTCTTTTGCAACCACCAGTACTTGATACTTCAGGTGTATATAGCCAATAAGCCTCTAAATCTTCACTTGGTAGATAAAAAGTCTATTTCAGCAAAATGGCACAACAAACTTGCTGGCCACTGGCAGTTAGTGGGTCATCTCTCCATAACCCAGGTTATGTCAAAGTTACTCTAAGGTGTTAAGGTCAGGAGAGAATGCAGGACAAGGCACCACATGCACACCAGCATTCCTCAAAACAGATAGGACCACAGAAACTATGTTTGTGCCCTGACATTGTTCTACCTCAGAGTGATCTGTCTAGGAGGTGTGAGCAGAATTATGGGTGGTAAATCTGAAACAATCTCTCGGATGAACCAGTCTGATGTGTCAATAGTCTTATCAGTCTGCTAAAAATTGTCTGCATTCTTGACAGTGGCTTAATCCATACTGTCTGGTAATAATACTAGTGGATCTCTCCCTTGCTTCTGGTGACATTTCAGACATTCTGGAAAGAACAGAAATATGACTTAGGATGGATTTTCTCATGCTGTGGCTGAAGTTTGGGAATAAAGGAAAGGTGGTCTGATAAG